>NC_056056.1:55501339-55802321 GCF_016772045.2 Ovis aries
AATGACCCTATACTGAAATTTATCTCACCATCTCCTATAGTTGGTAAACAAATGTCACTCTGACAACATATGTTGGTACAGGGTTAAGTTGGTGTAAGCTTCTTGCTAACACGTCTATATAGATTTAGGAAGCATTAGAGAATAAGGCAGTATCTTAGTTCTATTTTTACCAAGAGCCCAGAAATAGTTTTCACCCTTTTGTGTAGCTATTATAAAATGGTACCCTGAGTCCTACTCTGCAACAAAGTTAGCAATTCCCTTTCAGCCCATGTCAGAGCTGCTTTACTATAATACCATCCAAACTTCTTTAAACCTTTATCATTGTTATTAATATTACCTAACCTAGTGCAATAATAAATAATAAGGCATCATGCATGCATGCATGTTTAGCCGCTCAGTTGTGTCTGACTCTTTGCCACCCTTTGAACTGTAGACAATCAGACCTCTCAGTCTATGGCATTTCAGGCAAGTATGCTGAAGTGGGTTGCCATTTTCCTCCTCCAAGGGATTTTCCTGACCTAAGGATCAAAACAGGTCTCCTATCTCCTGCATTGCAAGCATATTCTTGATCTGCTGAGAATCAGAAAACCCAGAGACATCATACATAGTATCTAATACTTAGTCATTCAAAAAATAACTACTATTATAAAGGGATATATAATTATCAAGATTCTTTCTCAGAAAGGAACTTAAATTTCACAGAAATTAAGTATACTTCATGTTACTAATATTCTCACTTCTCAGAAATGTTCTATATTTGCATAAGTGGTTTTATTACCAATTAGCATACAAAATGAAAAATGTTCTTTAGGTATCTTGATAAACTTTATCAATAATTTTATGTCAATATTTTGTAGGCTTAAAAGTTATGTTAGTTGCAAAGCCTAAATTAATACCCATATTTTCACTGGTGGCTCAGACGGTAAAGAATCTGCCTGCATTCTCTTCCCAATTCTATAAAGAAGGTCTCCTCTTCTTAGGAAAAATAGGGAGAGATTTGAATGGTATCTCTTTTAGTGGAAAATCTTGGTGCTGGCCCTTGATTCTTTGTTAGAGGTCTTCTTGCCATTTCTGTCTTTCTCAATATATCTTACACAAATCTGCAAGATTAATCTCCCCAAACACAGTTTGTGTCTTGAAACTTCTCAAAATCTTTAATAGTTCTGCATATTGGCAAAATAATCTGTTAACTCATAGAATGAAAGACTGGCTCTGAGTGAACTATCCTCAGGAATGTATTCAGCTCACCAATCATGTGAGATACAGTTCTGTATGCGTGTTTATCCTGTTACTGGCCTCCACTGGAACACTTCCAAGGGCACTAAACTATATGCCTACTCTGTTTTAGACTCTATTTTATTACTTAGATTGTCCTCCTACTTGTTAAAAAATGTCTCATTGCTACTAAAGAGTCAGACAACATAAATCAAATTCTTATATAATATATATATTATATATATATAATAGATCAATATTCTGGATTCCACAGACCTTTTAAACCTCTATCCTTCCTTCTAATTCAGATATTTCTCCAATCGGTTTTTACTTCTGCAGTCCTTAGTCACAGTCGAAACTCGATTTAATGTTGTTCTTTCCATAATCTTCTAGTTCCTTCTCTCACAGAGAAGCGCTTTCTCTTTTCTGTACAATGTGAATGTGGCACTTCCCAATTTTGACTGCTCTCCTATTCTGCTTATTACTTTATATCTTTACTTATGAAAATATTTTACATGTGATCCATGAAACAATATTCTCACAGATTGTCCATAGGGGTTATGTGGGGAAAAATACATTAAAAATAAACATTTATTTCCAACCCATGAAATGGATCCTAGTTACAGATGATCCTAGAGTACTCAGTGGAATTTCAGTTTGTGAATTTTAAGGAGTGGATGAGAAGCATGGTGTGTATTTTTATAAAGATTTAACCATAGAACTCTGGGTTTCATAAAATTGGATTTCTCATGGCAGATTCTTCTGAATATATTGACTAATAATTATTTATAACAATATCTCATCTCCCTTACTAGTATAAGAAATTCATAATGGCTTGTACACATCTTAAACATCTTTATTACTGCCACAGGAACTTATATGCTGCCAAATATATGACAGCTATCAAAAATGATTTAATAATCAAGTGAATTAAAAAATCAATAAGCTACAGATGAATTTCCATCCTTGTTGAATTATTATAGAGATATGATAGTTCCTTTCATTACAAAATTTTTATGGAAATAAAGCTAATCATTTTCTTTTTAATCTTATCATTTTTGCTATTTTCTTCCTGTTCTTTTATTCTCATTTTTAATTTTATCAGTATATAAAAATATTTAATTATGCCTGTGTTTGGGGAGACAAACACTGTCTTTTACATGCACTATGACCATTCAGTTCAGTTCAGTTCAGTTCAGTCGCTCAGTCGTGTCCGACTCTTTGTGACCCCATGAATCACAGCAGGCCAGGCCTCCCTGTCCATCACCAACTCCCGGAGTTCACTCAGACTCACATCCATTGAGTCAGTAATGCCATCCAGCCATCTCATCCTTGGTCATCCCTTTCTACTCCTGCCCCCAATCCCTCCCAGCATCAGAGTCTTTTCCAATGAGTCAGCTCTTTGCATGAGAGTGGCCAAAGTACTGGAGTTTCAGCTTTGCATCATTCCTTCCAAAGAAATCCAGGGTTGATCTCCTTCAGAATGGACTGGTTGGATCTCCTCTGATCCAAGGGACTCTCAAAGTCTTCTCCAACACCACAGTTCAAAAGCATCAATTCTTGGCGCTCAGCCTTCTTCACAGTCCAACTCTCACATCCACACATGAGCACAGGAAAAACCATAGCCTTGACTAGACAGACCTTAGTCGGCAAGTAATGTGTCTGCTTTTGAATATGCTATCTAGGTTAGTCATAACTTTTCTTCCAAGGAGTAAGCATCTTTTAATTTCATGGCTGCAGTCACAATCTGCAGTGGTTTTGGAGCCCCCAAAAATAAAGTCTGACACTATGACCATTACTGTCCTCAATAGGTTTATGATTTAGAGATTATTATCTTAATTTAAAGGTACAAAAATTGGATTCATAGAAGTTAAATTAATTCCCTAAGAATTTACAACTAGTAAATAGTGTGACCAGAATCTAAACCACCAGATATCTGAGTCCAAATTTCACTCATCTTCCGGCTAACCATTCTTCTGAAGTGTGTAATTATGCTTCCTTTTCATGAGTGTGGAACATAGAGATATCATGGATATCAAATAAAATGTAAATGCCTTCCTGTATACAAATGATGGAATTCTGAGCCAACAAACAGTGATAGGTGAAATCAAAGATTCTACTGATATACTTTATCCAAATTTTCCAAAGTCTGTTTTTGTATCTAACTTTTACAGAAACCAACCAAGATCATGTAGAATCATGTGGATGAAGAAATGTTTCTGTCAACTCAGCTTCTCCAGGGTGTCAGATGCTCCTGGAAAATGGGATACATGTCAGGGAATTGCATAACTTGAACTTTTCAATTAGGTGCAAATTTCTTGCTCTAGAAGGAAGTTTCTATGAAACATAAATACACTCACTTTTATTTTTTATTATTACAATGTGCTGATTTCTGCTGTACAACAATGTGAATAAACCATAACTATAGAGATATCCCCTCCTCTGCACCTTCCTCCTCTCCCCATCACACTCTTCTAGGTCATTACAGAGTGCCAGACTGGGCTTCCTGTGTTATACAGCAACTTCTCACCAGCTATCCATTTTACATTCGATCGTGTATATATGTTGATGCTAGTTTCTCCACTCATTTCACTCTTTCCCTCCCCAACTGTGTTCACAAGTCTGCTCTCTACATCTGTGTCTCCATTCCTTCCCTGCAAACAGGTTCATCATTACCATTTTTCTAGATTCCATGTGCTGCTGCTGCTAAGTCACTTCAGTCGTGTCTGACTCTGTGTGACCCCATAGACAGCAGCCCACCAGGCTCCGCCATCCTGGGATTCTCCAGGCAAGAACACTGGAGTGGGTCGCCATTTCCTTCTCCAGTGCATGAAAGTGAAAAGTGAAAGGGAAGTTGCTCAGTCATGTCTGACTCTTCACGACCCTGTGGACTGCAGCCTGCCAGGCTCTTCTGTCCGTGGGATTTTCCAGGCAAGAGTACTGGGGTGGGGTGCAGATTCTATGTATATGCATCTATATATGATATTTGTTTTCTCTTTCTGACTTACTTCTCTCTGTGTAACAAACCCTAGGTTCATCTATCTCACTAGAACTGACTCAAATTCCTTCCTTCTGTGGCTGAGTGGTATTCCATTGTATATATGCACTACATCTTCTTTATCTATTCATTTGTCATAGACATCTAGATTGCTTCACTTTTATAATTTATAAGTACCATATTAATCACAAGCATACAGATTAACAAAACTATAGAAATTAGTTACTAAACTCATAACACTTCTTCTTAAGCCTTATAAATAGCCTATTAATCCATAATTATAAATAACAATGGTGAGGTTTTTTGACACAAGCCTTTTTGTGTCCATTTATAATATGTTAATCTGAATATTCATTGGAAGGACTGATGCTGAAGCTGAACCTCCAATTCTTTGGCCACCTGATGCAAAGAACTGACTCATTTGAAAAGACCCTGATGCTGGGAAAAATTGAAGGCGGGAGGAGAAGGGGACAACAGAGGATGAGATGATTGGATGGCATCACCAACTCAATAGACATGAGTTTGAGCAAACTCTGGGAGTTGGTGATGGACAGGGAGGCCTGGCATGCTGCAGTCCATGGGGTTGCAAAGAGTTGGACGTGACTGAATAGCTGGGCTGAACTGAATATTAATGTTAAAATTGGGAAACAGAAGCCAAGAGTGAGATGTGTCAACAGTGACAGAAATAACAACAGAAAACTTGAAGCAGAGCCAGATTTTCTAACTCTATGAACATTCTTTACCTAAAACCTTGAAAAGGACAGAAGTTAGAGGAATGGAAAGGAAGTGACTGGCTTATGATATTGATTGAGGAGAATTAAATTGTTTTCCTCTCTCTCCCAATATACATAAAAAGTTCTATAATTATTTCATATTCTTAATACATGATTTATTAGAGCTCATGTTTGGGAATGCATGTAAAATTAAAGATTTAAAATTTAAAAAATAAAAAATTAAAATGGTAAAAAAATAAATAAATAAATAAATAAAATCTGAAAAAAAAAAAACATCTCAAAATTCATCCCACAGAACAAGAAATGTATTTGAGCTTTGAAGATTAAAAAGGGCTGAGGGTTTCATTGTACAAACCAATTAAGTTGAGAAAAGTGATCTTAGGCTATTTCTTCAGCAGAGAAGCTCATGTTCTTTACCTGGTGACATGATTTCTCTCTGCACAACAGAACTCAGGAGGACAGCACTTAACCCAAAAGTGGCCAGCTGATAGGTTGAAAACATGAGTTTGTTAGATTTGAAAGCTTTGCCCAATAGGCAAGATAGCAGCTAAGTCAAAGTGGTTTATTTCTCTTCACATGTTTAAAATGAGTTAGTATATCAGGCATCGTGTCAATAAAAGTCTTTGTTTCATTCAATGTAAAGACTGTTTTGATGGCAGAGCACAACACTAGTACTTGGACAGATGAAAAACAGAGCTGTTCATTTCTCAGAGCTCCAAGTGAGACCACCAGACAGGCCACATAGGGGTTTGTGCCCAAGGACAGGGTAACAGCAAGCTGGAGCTGTAGGAAACAATCTGTATGGCAAACGGAGTACATGGAATGTGGCTAGCTAGGCATCTTGGGATCCCTGAACATTGTCTAACTGGAATAACGGGAAGCAGGGCTTAGTTGTCTCATGTTCATTGCTAGAGCTCCTGGTGTAAGTGCATAGTGGTCCCAGAGTGAGAGCCTGATGAGGGAAAGTGTTTTGAGTTTGGACTTAATTAGCTGCTCTAGAAAAGGAACTGACAGGCTTCTAACCAGGACCTGAAAATGAAGTCAAAACAACATTGAAAAACATAAATAAATAGCTTTTAAAACTTTTAAAATCAAATTATAACAACCAACTCTAAAATTTTATTGTCTTAAAATAATGAATACCTTCTCCTGCTCATGTAACTGTGGTTTAGCTACAGTAGTAGTTCTGCTGATCTCGGCTGAGCCAATGTTTAGCTTTGACTCCCTGGTACGTTTACTTCTGTCTGCTGGGTATGTGTTTCAGTCTTTGAGAACCTGAAACACATGAGTATGTTTCTCTCCAATAGCAGGCACCAGAGAGAAGATCCAGTCACATAAGTATACTTTAAGCACAATTTGTATCAAATTTGCTAAAATCTGACTGGGTAGAAGGTCACACACCTACATTTGGTAGGAAGAATTGAAAAGTTACATGGGAAAGGCCTAGATACAGAAAGGGTGAGGAATTAGGAACCATAATTAATCTGCTACAGATAAAAATGAAACAAGGGAAAGAAATTGAAGATACAAGTGGCGATTGATGGCAAGGATGAGGACAGGAGTAAGGAGATGCAGTTCAAAGGATGTTGTGCATGCAGAAAGCCCATGGAGGACTTTAGGGTCTCCTGAGAAGGTGATAAAGTAGCATACTCTCCAGCACCAAGCATCCTGAATGACTTTCCAAGTATTAGTTTCCTGATGTCCTGTCATACTTAAGACTTGACATTGTTATCTTTCTTGTATGTCCTGGGGAACAGCTTCAAGCATGATCTTTCTGTTTTCCATATTTCTAAATGTATCTTTTCTTTTAATAAGAAAAGATATGCTCTTTAAAGCATAGTTGATACAACCCTGAGATTCCATATTTGAGCTTGAATTCCAAGCCCTTCTTCTGAGTAAAAGGATGCTGGAAGAGACACTGCATTCCTGTGCCACATTCCCCATCCCTTCTTTTGTGCCCCCTCTTCATTACTCTTCTTCCTGTCATCAGTGCTATTAGCTGTTCCCATTTCTCCTTCCTGTTAATTTGGTGCCTTTTCCTCTCACCTTTTCTTCTGGCCTTTCATTCCACCCCTGCCTGTGTTCTTCCACATCATTCTTTACCTCTTTCCCTATATTATCCTATGTCTTTTCCTTTTCATCCACTCCATTCTAGCTCACTCCTCAATATTTTTCCAACTCCATACATTTTATTTTACCTTTCTTCCTACTTCCCAAAGAAAGTGAAAGAAAGTGAAGTCACTCAGTTGTGTCTGACTCTTTGCAATGGACTGTAGCCTACCAGGCTCCTCCTTCCATGGGATTCTGCAGGCAAGAGTACTGGATTGGATTGCCATTTCCTTCTCCAGGATCTTCCCAAAGGGTCCCTTACAAAATCAAGTTAATGGAGAAAATCATTAGGGTTGCTTTTACATGCTTGTACATACTTAAGCTTCTGAGGGGACAGTTCTTATTTCCCCAAAGTACAGGTGGACTATTCATTCTCTGCCCAACTCTGGACACTTATCATCAAGAAGAATGACTGTCACTGTCATTGCTGCCTAACCGGATGTCAGGTATGTCAGCTGCAGGAAGGAAAATTTAAATCACTGCAAACTTAGAAGCATGTGGCTGGGGAGAAATGTTACAAATACTTCTAATTTTCCAGGTGTGCTGGCATCACAGAAAGAAAAGAAGATTAAACAAAAGTCATTACGATTGAATTGGTCATTGGTCTTCAGAGTCAGGTTAAGAGTCACCATAAGTTCAGAAAAAGTTTTAACCTTTACCACTCTGGTGGTGTCTTTGCAGGAAGAACAAGCTTTTTTATTCCCTTGGACAGATACCTTTCATATTTAATCTCACAACAAGCTACATCTCTTCTTACTATAACAGAGCCCTATAATTACTGTTATTAATCTTAAAATCATGGGCTCTAATTTCAAAGGCTTCTTGTAACTTAAAGTCTTTCAAACATAATGGCACAAAAAGTAATCACCCTTCCAAGTGGTGTCTCTACTTGGTAAATGTCAGCACTAAGAAGGATATAAACATATTCCCCAAACAGGTAACATAAAGTGGGAAATAACACAGTATCAACCATAAACATGTCTTTGCCAGGGCCTTGCTTAAAAATGCTGTTACTCAAGAATTTGAGAGAAGCCTTTTAAGTTGTTGTTTGTGTTTGTTTGTTTCTTTGTTTTTTCATTGATACAACTGTAGAAACTCTACTTGGCTGGCAAAGTTTGAGCCATGTCTATTGCATTTCCCAGTGGCACTCCGTTTCCTCCTTTATCGCTCTCACCTCTTTCCAGGACTTGTTCTATCACTGGGATGAGACAAACTCCACTCTGTACCAATCAGCACAGTATGAGCCTTCTCTGAAAGCAAACCCCTCTTTTTAAGGACTCTATATCCTGCCTGCCTGCCCTGAGCCAATGCAAAGGCATTTCAGCCCCTCACAAATACATGGCATGTGAACATGCGCATGCGTGTCTGTGTGTGCGTATTAAAATACACTCTAAAAGGATAGTAGACTTTGAGCTACTATCAACCACCAGTGCCACTTAGTAAATTAACTCATTTAGAAAGCATCAAAGAGCAAGACTGAGAAGGAATAGGAGAAGTAGCAGACAAATATTCAAGTAGGGAGACAAGGAAGAAATCTGGAAAATGGGAAATGACCTAACATGAAAAGAAGGAGTAGAGGGGAATTCACTGGATGATAAGGATCCAGTGATCCCTCATATCCTCAGCAGCAGCAGCAGCAGCATGTCCTTTTCTCTCATTGCAGCTCCCTGATGAGTCAAGTCACCTTAACTGCCTGCCCTAGGATGTCACTAAGTGCCTGTCTGTCTTAGCTGACTATCTTGAATATGACTCCTCACCACCATACATTCCATTTCAAATTGGGTGCACTGTGTTTTCTGTATCCCATTCATTCATTCCCATTCATTACCTCTTACCCCACCATAGGCAGCCTTCATCTATTGCTAATAGTTGTAGTTGTGACGGTATGCATTCACGTCTTGACTAGACAATTCACAGTGAAGAGGTAGTAGGATGTTGTCATTGGAAATGACAGGGCAAAACTCTCAAACTCTTCAAAGCCAACAAGTCATGTACTTAGAGATTTGACTACACTGTCTACCTCCTAATACTTACTGGGAATGATAAAATGCAGAAACACTCAAACCATAGTATTGTGTCTGATGGTGGTGAGAAGGGGAAGCTGGAAATTTGATTGGATCGGCTGTTTGGGACTTGGATTGATATGTTGAGATCTTCAAGTTTTCATTAAAAATGAGAAAGACAATTGAGTTATTATTGGTAGTGGTAATGTTGATACAGTTTAAGATTACTGTCTACATTTTAACAAACACTATATAAGAGTTTATTTTAAAAATAAGGATATTTTTGCTAGAGAAAATGTAAGGTGAAGTTGCTCAGTCGTGTCTGACTCTTTGCGACCCCATGGACTTCTCCGTCCATGGGATTCTCCAGGCAAGAATACTGGAGTGGGTTGCCATTTCCTTCTCCAGGGGATCTTCCCAAACATGGGCACAAATATGAGGTACAGCCATTTGGAACACTGATCACTGGCTGGGGAAGGAAGGAATGAATGAAGGCAAAGGCAAGAATGTGCCATAAATCAGGAAAGCAGTTTATGATTTAATAATACATGATTGTTAATTATTCATTTCTAACGAGAAATGTGGGTGTATTTAAATGAATAATAGATTTACAGAGGCAAGAAGTGAAATAATAATGGTATTTCTTTGGGAAACATTTTTTCTCAGCATACATAAAACAAAAATGTTATAAGCAGTTTTGCAGATAAAGTTTAATGATATTTTAGAGTCATTTTGCCTGTACACTAGATAATAAGCATGAGATTTAGTTTGAATTGTCTGCTTTCCATGTTCATCTGCTGCAAATCTTAGCTAGCTATATATGTTGATTCAGTCTTTTCATTTATATTGGAATTTAGTTGATATTAAAGTTCTCATGTACAATCTCATACATTAAATTTACTCACCTATTTTCAATTTTTTTCTTTCTTCTTACTTTTTACATTGAATTTTCTCTGACAATTTTTAACTCCTTAGCTGAGAATAACAGATGATTTTCTGTATTTATTTGTTCTGGTGAGTATCTCCATCTTTTCCAATTCTATCAATTTAATCATATTTTATTTCTCCAATTACTTAAGTCCTTTTATTTCTTGGTAACTGTTTCATATAAAATTGTCAAGTGCTTAATATTTTTGCTCAAATTTTTCTTTACTTTATTTTTATTTCCCCAAGAAAATGAGCATAATATGGCAGATAAACACAAAGTTTAGCACCTAGTTAGCTCTGAGTCTTAGTTTTCTTAAAATGTGAATACTTAGATGATATATCATTAAATTTTCTCAATTTATCTGTAGAAATGAACAGACATGATACTTGTCTTTCTAAGTTCATAAGATTTGTTCAAAAATAATAAATACATAAAAATGTATTACAAGCTACCAAGTCAATCACACACCAGTATGTACACAATCAAATACCATCTATATGTTTCTGATATTTTAATAAGTTTAATGAATATATTGTATATGTAATTATTTTTATTGACTCAGAAACTATTTGAAATCTCAATTTTATTATCATTTTATGATCATTGAAGTCAACATTTCATATTTTCAAAATCAAATTTATATTTCAACAATGCATTATCTCACATTATATAATACATGACGGATGTAATAATAGATCACCAGAGCTCTCAGGATGTGAAATCATGTAGAAACTGGGTACTCAGTTTTTAGGAGTTAAGAAAACAAAACCCACTGAGGCCAAAAAATTTACCAGAGCTTGTACTCTTACCTGGAAAATCCCATGGACGGAGGAGCCTGGTAGGCTACAGTCCATGGGGTCGTGAAGTCGGACACAACTGAGTGACTTACTTTCACTTTTCACTTTCATGCATTGGAGAAAATAGCAACCCACTCCAGTGTTCTTGCCTGGAGAATCCTAAGGACGGAGCCTGGTGGGCTGCTGTCTATGGGGTCACACAGAGTCGGACACAACTGAAGCGACTTAGCAGCAGCAGCAGCATAGTTTTGAGCTAATTTTTGTCCCAAAATTTATATGGTGAAGCTCTAGTCTCCCAGTCCTTCAGATTGTGGTATTTTTGACAGATTTTTCAAGAGATAATTAAGTTAAAATGATATCATGAGGGGATTTTCCTGGTGGTCCAGTGGTTAAGAATTCACTTTCCAGTGCAGGAGGCAGGGGATCAAGAATCAATCCTTGGTCCTGGAAGATCCAACATGCTGCGGAGCAACCAAAGCCAGGTACTGCAACTACTGAGCCTGTGCTCTAGAGCCTTTCAGCTGCAACCACTGAAGCCCATGTATCTAGAGCCCATGCTCTGCAATAAGAGAAGCCACTGCAATAGATTTCTGCACTGCAACTGAGTAACCCCACACAGAGGCCAGGCACAGCAGCAAAGATCCAGTGAGGTAAAAAATAAATACGTGTATATCTGTGGCGGATTCATGTTGATGTATGGCAAAACCAATACAATATTGAAAGTAATTAACCTCCAATTAAAATAAATAAAGTTATATTTAAAAATAAAATAAAAAGCAAATTAAACCACACCATGAAAAAATAAATTAATTAATTAATTTAAAAAATTTTAAATTGAAGTGATTAGAGTGAGTTATAGACTAATATTTGAGAAGGAAATGAAAACCCACTCCAGTATTCTTGCCTGCAAAATCCCATGGATGGAGAAGCCTAGAGGGCTACAGTCCATGGGATCACAGAGTCATATGTGAATTAGCAACTAAACAAAAGAATAACCAAGATGACTAGTGTCCCTATTAGAAGCAAGGTGTACCCAGACACACACACACAGAAGACCATTGGGAGATATTTATCTACAAAGAGATTTCAGAAAAAACCAACCCTGTCAAAACCCTAATTAAAATTCTAGCCTTTAGAATTGTGATAAAATAAATTTCTATTGTTTATCCAGCCTATGGTACTTCTTTAAGGCAACCTGCGTTAATTTATACCCTAATTTAAATCAGATACAGACGAAACATCACATATCCCCAATACTTATAAAGTACTTATTCTACATTATACTGCTTCTCAATTTTATTTTTAAAAAGATTCACTAACTAAAGGATACTTACTCATATGGTGAAATAAATTAAAAAAATAATTATACAATGAAGAAAACATTCTAAATTAATTTAGGATAGCATGCACTCAGTAATTAATTTAGGATAGCATGCACTCAGTAATTAATTTAGGATAGCATGCACTCAGATTCTGTAGTTTAGACAATGCAGGCATCAATTACTAACTGAATGCTTATTGTTGACTTAGGTCACAGGATCCACCTAAAAATATTTGAAAGTATCATTGGTATTCTAGACCATTTAAGTAGAACTAGATTCCCCAACATAGAAGAAATAGAATATAATAAATCATTAATAGGAATATAAGTAAAGGAAAGGTTCATAAATAATATAAAAATAAACATAATAAAGGTAGAGATCCTATATTAGTTATCAGAGGTAGTGGTGGCACCATTAAACCTGAAGAGACAAAGATGCTATTTGTAATGTTGGAATTTTTTACATTGTCTTATTCTTTTTTTAAAGACTTTTTTATGTGGACCTTTTATTTTTCTTTAAATTTTTATTGAATTTATTACAATATTGCTTTATTTTATGTCTTTTTTGGCCTTGAGGCATGTGGAATCCCATTTCCCCAACCAGGAATCAAACCTGTACCCTCTGCATTGGACGGTGAAGTCTTAACCACTGGACCACCAGGGAAGTCCCTCACAACCTCTTCTTGTTTACTATCCTGCAATATTTTCCTATATGCCACCAGTATTTCCTATATGCCACTAGTATGCCACCAGATGCTACTCATCTCTTATTCTCTACCCTGTCACACTGACTAACTTGAATCACAGATAATATATATTGGATAAATATTTGTTTAATTAATGGATAAGAAAGGACCATTAGTTTTCAGCTAAAATCATGCACCTGAAGAATACCACCATACTAACGCATATATATGGAATTAAGAAAGATGGTAATGATAACCCTGTATACGAGACAGCAAAAGAGACACAGATGTATAGAACAGTCTTTTGGACTCTGTGGGAGAGGGAGAGGGTGGGATGATTTGGGAGAATGGCATTGAAACATGTATAATATCATATAAGATGAATTGCCAGTCTAGGTTCGATGCAGGATACTGGAAGTGTGGGGCTGGTGCACTGGGATGACCCAGAGGATGGTATGTGGAGGGAGGCGGGAGAGGGTTCAGGATTGGGAACACATGTACACCTGTGGTGGATTCATGTTGAAGTATGGCAAAACCAATACAATCTTGTAAAGAAAAAATAAATAACTTAAAAATTTGTTTTTAAAGGAAGAGGTAAGAGGAAAGAAAAAAAGAGGGGAGGTAGGGATCAAAGGAGAGAAGAGGAGATAAAATAAAATTTAAAAATGAAAAGAAAAATTTTCCTGCAAATAGGAACATTAGTGTGAAAAAAACAAAGCCAAGAAATTATTAGAGTCAGTGATAACTCATGTTAGATGGCGAATCCTAAATAATCAAAACAGAACCATGTGTTTAGCGCTCAGTGGGTTTTGTATGAAGTTGAAATTATAAATCTTGAACCAACTTATGCATCTGCATTTATAGCTACTGTTCAACTCTTTATGTACATTTCTGCAACAGTCTCTCATTTATGGGCCTTCCATGACCTTCATGTTGGAAATGACATTTCCTTATAACTTTATCTACCTTAGAGTGCAATTCAGTTTAAATAAAGCCCAATTTCAAAATAACGACTTCCATTCCACCAACAGCTATGGCCCTTTATTGACTAACTTACTGGCACAATGTCATTCTCATCTTATAAAGATAATCTATTTTGACACTTTCATGTTTATCAATTACATAGAGTATTAATGGTTACTAGAAAAAATTTCTGGAATACAGAAAAATGTTTTATTATTCAGGAACATGGAGTAAAAACCACATAAACAGGACAAATAGTTTCACACAAATCCGTTGAGTTACAAAAGACAGTTTGAGACCTTGCATACACTGTACAACTTAGTTTTAATCCTTAAATGTGTGCTACAGCGCTCGGTGCTACACTGAAATGCGCGTTTCATGTTAATAAATATTGAGATTGCAACTCTCACCATTTGAAGTAAAAATTATGCTGAAGCTTCTGTAATGGTTGTTGAAGTTCCTCCTTATCAAATCTCCCATGCACGTTATGCTAGGAATTCACACTTAAATATCATGGAGAATCAATTTGTAAAGGAATTGCTTTTACTTCACTTAGATGAACTAATTTCATTTAAGATGAATGTATTAGAAAAGTTGCTTAGAAAATACTAATATCCATTACATCATAAAATGTATTAAACTTTTCTTTTGGATGATACAGAAAAACTTTTATAAAAATCAGTTGAACTTGCGACCATATTTTAATATAACATTATTTGGAAAATATTTTTATTATAAGCAAATTATGCAGCAAACTGGCAGTGGAACAACAATTTTCTGTATCTCATGAGATTTCTAATTATTATTTTTATTTTGGTTGAACAAATCTACTAAAGCAATGACATTCTGAAATACAGCGATTATTTTTTCACTTGTTTTGTCTCTTAAAAATGTTTTTAAAAGGGCAAGTAGCATTAAAATGAATACAATGCATGAGACAGTAAAAAGCATAAAAATATCTATAAAAATAAACAGCATAGCAATTTTTAAATTAACAACTGAAATATAAATAAGCAACAAGAAAAATCAGAATAGCTATTTGCTTGAAGTCCAGTATTTTTAGTTAAACCAACAAATTTTATTGTGGGCATAAACTTTACTTCCTGCAAGGAAAATTACAATCAAAAGTTTTAAAATAATTCCCAAAGAGGAATGCAAAGATGTTTAGCTTGTTGGTACTAGCTGTTACTTCAGTTAAACTTTAATACACATGTTCTTTTCCCAACTAGAGTATAAACTCCTGAGGCCCAAAACTCTGGTTTTGGCTCACAGAGAACTTGGTTCTAATTCCAGCTCTACATTGTTGTGCTTGTCTTAAGCAAGTTTCTTAACAGCAGTTCCAACTGTGTCTGGGTTCCATGGTGAACTGAGAGAGTTGCCCCAAGATGTCCTGTTTTATTATGGTAACTCTCTCAGTTCATTGTACAGCACTTCTGTCAGAATCCAGATACTTACTAGCTTAGGTGGTTCAAAGTTTCAATGTCAGACACACTGCATTCCTTTCTAGAATGAATCTTTGCTAAAGATCAATGCAGAAAAGGAGATCACATGTGTATGTTCAATCTGATTCTGAGATTTGAAAAGTTAGGAGACATGTAGTAGGCACACACAGACTTACAAAGGATATATATGTCTGCCTTAGTCCTTGAATTTCATCCCGATGGTTGTAAAGAGCTACTGGAAGGTGTTAATAAAGGGATTGTTGTTGCTGTTTATTTACTAAGTCATGTCCACCTCTTTTGGGACCCCATGGACTGTAGCCCATCAAGCTCCTCGGTCCATACATTTCCCAGGCAAGAATATTGGAGTGAGTGGCCATTTCATTTCCTTTTCCAGGGATCTTCCCAACCCAAGGATCAAACCTGCATCTCCTGCATTGGTAGGTGGAGTCTTTACCACGAAGGCACTTGGAAAAAATTAAAGAAATTGTATACTCCTAATTCAGACCTAGAAATATCATTTGGGTGTGGTACGAAAAGTGGACTGAGGGAGACTGTGGAGATTGTAAAGCAAGGAGACCAACTATAAGGGTATTTCAAGCAGCCCAAGTGTGATAAGGAGAGATTGAGAGTGAAAACAGGAGAGATCCAGATGGACGGTGTTCTGGGCACAAGGTCTCAATTCTCCACTACCAGATAGATCATTCCCTCCCCGAGTGTGTGTGTTTCTGCATTGTTGCATTTTACAGTTTACACAACTCATAAGGGTATAGCTGGGGAAGAACTTTTGCACCTCTTGCCCCAAACCCCATGTAATGAACTGACTTTAACTCTGTTAATTTACTCTGGGAAATATAGGTGGATTAGAGGAATGGACAGGGCTGTCTGCAGTCATATTTATGGTCATCTTCTATAATGATAATATTACTGTTACTCTAAGCCACAAAACAGTCCCACCTGACAATTTGAAAACCCAGTCCTATGTAATAATTACACATTTAACTTGTTCTGGTGGTAATTGCCTCCTTCCTTCCCACCTGGGGCAGGATAGATGAAAATTGTGGTCCATTTTGTTCTTCTTTCCCTACTCCCCTCAACTTCCACATGCTTAAAGAGGGTCCCTTGGACTGCAAGGAGATTCAACCAGTCCATTCTAAAGGAGATCAACCCTGGGATTTCTTTGGAAGGAATGATGCTAAAGCTGAAGCTCCAGTACTTTGGACACCTCATGCGAAGAGTTGACTCATTGGAAAAGACTCTGATGCTGGGAGAGATTGGGGGCAGGAGAAGGGGACGACTGAGGATGAGATGGCTGGATGGCATCACAGACTCGATGGATGTGAGCCTGAGTGAACTCTGGGAGATGGTGGTGGACAGGGAGGCCTGGCGTGCTGTGATTCATGGGGTCACAAAGAGTCAGACACGACTGAGAGACCTGAACTGAAAAGGTTTAGGATTCCTACAAAGCAGGACCAAAAAACAGATGGATACAGGGAAAGGCACAGTCTTATGTAGTAGATCCTTTCATCATCAAGACTTTCCTTCATGGGTGTGCTGTTGTGGGTTCCTCAGAGATGCCCATCACTGAAGATCTTTCATTTTAAGTCTTAAGAGAGCAAATGCACTCTTCAAGAGGTCACTTAGTTTTCCCCAGCCCACATTGTGCATAGCCCATCACCATCAAATCCCAGTAAAGCCTACAGACATGATCTCATATCTACTTTCTTTGCATGTTGCCCATCACTAGTCCACATAATTTTTGTCCCTCTGATGGTAGGAGTCTATTTATATCCCAAATGCAACTCTCTCTCTCTCTCTCTCTCTCTCTCTCTCTCTCTCTCTCTCTCTCTCTCTCTCTCTCTCTTTGCCCTCTCATCATTTCCTTTGAGGGCAGAGGAGGAAATTATTCAATAATTCTCACAATCTCTCCTATTACTTTATCCTTTCAGAGTTTCAAAATGGATATGGACTTTAAAGAGTTATGGAGTCAACTTTAACCATTGCCCTGAGATGGTTAGGTAGCATCACTGATTCAATAGACGTGAATTTGAGCAAACCTCAGGAGATAGTAAGGGACAGGGAAGCCTGGAGTGATTCAGCCTATGGGGTTGCAAAGAATTGGACATGACTTAGTGACTGAATGACAACAATGCTGTGTCAGGCACACATTCCAATTTTCTTAATCTTTTTACAATGGAAAGTTTTAAATATATATAGAATAATGTAATGAACCTCCATGACTAAATGCCTTCACCGATTAACAACTCATGGTTAGTCATGTTTCATATATTCCCCATCCTCACATCCTCCACTAGATTATTTTCATGCAAGTCCTTCATCACATAATTTAATCTATAAATATATCAGTATGTGTCTGTATTAGTTTATGGCCAGAACTCCATGTGGATTTACCTAGGATTTCTGCTCAAGATCATATGTAGTTGAAACCAAGGTTTCAGCTGAGCTTTTATCTGGAGGCTTGTGGAGAGAATCACTGCAATCTCATTTGAATGGTTGGCAAATTCTAGTTCCCTATAAGTTGTAGGTTTGATGTCCTTATTTCCTCATTGTCAATGTCTCCTCTCTTTGCTCCCAAAGCTCAGTTGGATTTCATTTGTGTCCCCTTCAATCCATTGTCAAACCAATAATGATGTACTTCTCATGCTTCAAACTTTCTCATATCCACATTTTCTTTCCTGTTCCTGTCTTCTGTTTCTAGATAGAGAAAATGTCTGCTTTTGAGGGCAATTGTGACCACATTGGACCCACCTTGATAATACAGTATAATCTTATTTTGGGTCAACTGATTAGTAACCTTATTACATCTACAAAGTTCCTCTTGACATATTCACAGATGTGATATTTTATCATGATCATGGGTTTTGAGATTAGGATAAGACATTTGGGGATGCTTATTTTAGAAAATTTTGATTGCTAGCATCAGTGACGAAGAAGTAAAACCTGTGTTCTACACTGACCTCCATCTCTTCCCAGGTCTTAACTCATCCATCCAACATTTCTAAGGAAATATGTTTTATAATTGTTGAATGAATAGTATACTTGATAAACATTCAGGGAGTCATCTGCATTAAAAATTAACAAAATGTATTGAGATGGTGTAAACTTTGATGTAGAGTGGTGGGTGGGTAGGGAGTGGAATTGAGACAAAAATAAAATCAAGGAAAGACTCGGTCACTATTTTATGAAGTGAGCAGGCATTGCCATATTCACATAATCCATGCTTCTGCCCAGCTCCAGCTTGAAATTTCAAGTAGGATTGCCTACTTGAAATCCTTTGTGCATACCATCTTGGTTTTGGCTCACAAACAGATTTAGTGATGGTAAAAATAACTGTGCTGTGTAGTCAACATAGCTCATCAAAGTAGGCAACTTTGAATGTATAATAGCCATTACAAGTCTAGGAGAGAAAAAGATATTTCCGTGCCACTACGGGGACACTTCTATGACTGTGACTTTTTTTTTCATTTCTTTAATTCCTTCCCATGTCACAGCAAGGTATCCTAAGCCAACTGAAACTCAAAACTTAGTCACACCATTGAGCTGACATGTCTGCGGTAGGTTCACTTTGAAATTAAGAATTAAACAATTTGGCCTCTCCTACTCTACCCCTTTCAATAACTATTTTCTTGCCTTGAGGTTATCATAAAACTTTTCCCTCTCGAGGATAAATCCAGAATCATAATTCCCTTTGTCTCTTGTCAAAACTTATCTTACTTACTTCCTCACCCTTCAGCTTGGTATATCTGATACACGACTTCATGTAGGTGATATGGGATCAACAAATTACTCATATTTCAGATCCCACATTAAAACTTTGACAGGAGCCAGCAGCGCCTTCATCTAAACCTAAACCAAATAGGGAAATGCCAGGTACTTTAGAAATAGAGTTCTGGATATATGCTACAGCAGGAATTCATCACCTTTGTTCCTGCTTAAGTGAAGTCTCTAAAAATGCATTTTTTCTGAACTGTGGCTAAGAGACTTTCATGTTTGCCAAATATCATTTTGAATATATTATTGTTCACAATAGCATCTTCTTGAATTTCTCCTTCTATCTTTTCACTGTAAAAAAGTGCCTTATAAAGCCAGACACTACATAACTAATAGGCATGTAAGAAAAAGAAAAAAAAACTATTAAATACAGGTTGGGACACAGGATTTTGAGATTAAGAGCTTCATATTCCCTGTCTGAAAGGGGTTTTCAGAACAAGGTTGTTTAGTTCCATAGATTTATGGCAAGGGATGAATAGGGAATAAGTAGTTTTCCTCAGTTCACAAGTTCTATTCATGATGAAAGAAGAAAAGTCTATTCAATTATTCCCTTTCTGTCAGATTGCCAATTTCTGAACTATTGGCTTGATTAAATTCAGCATTTGAAAACACCAAGAATATTTGAATAAAAGGGGCCAAATACACAGATGATTTTAAGTGATTTAAATTCCAGTGGGTTTTCCTTCACTTTTTGTTTTGCTTTTTCATATGAAGTTAAATTAGAACTTCTGTGAATATTGTGTTGAAAGTTCTCAAACAATATGTCTTCTATTAACCTTGACTTTCTTAGTAGTTTTCAGATTGACTTCATCAGTATATTTCTCACAGATGCATCCTAAGAGACAAATATCTACTCTGCAATTTTGCTCAGATGTGTTTTGAAATGTTCACTACAATCTTTAGACATGCAACCTCTTAAAAGAAATGAAAAGGAAAAAAACTGTCTTTCCCAAATCCTGTCTTTGATCAGCTCAGACCAAGTACTGCATCAAAAACCTTTGTCTCTGAACTGCTCTCTACTCTTCAATATCTTTCAAATAAATGTTATCAAGTTGCTATTTATCAGTCTGAAGATATACAGCAGGAACTGGGCTTTGTTAAAAAATGAGAATAAAAAGACTTGAAGAATTTCTTTAAAAAAAAATTTAAATCTCATTGTAGTAAAAGAAAATGTACTCATGAAATAAACATATTTTTATAAAAAGAATCAATGTAATCAAGAATTGAATGTGTGGTTCTAACAGAATATGTGTGAAGATGGGAAGATAGAGAATAACTGTCCTAGACAGTCTTAAATTGGATTTGGAAGAACGGGCAGAAGTTACACACTCTAACCAAAGAAGCTGGATGTCATTTGCTTGCTCTCAGAAAGATGGCCTAAGAGCAGGGTCTATACAAAGTCACAGGAAGATAATATTCTTATTTGGAGTTAGGGTGTGACTTAAGAAATGCAGGGAGTATTTCCTATGTTCCAGATACTGAACAAAGCACTGGGCATAGAACACATTAACAACACACAGGTGGATTGCCAATACAAAACTTATAGCCTAGCAGGAAATCAGAGAGTAAATAGGACTATTCATAGTGAGTCAGTTCAGTTCAGTTCAGTCACTCAGCCGTGTCCGACTCTTTGCGACCCCATGAATCACAGAACACCAGACCTCCCTGTCCATCACCAACTCCCGGAGTTCACTCAGACTCACGTCCATTGAGTCCATGATGCCATCCAGCCATCTCATCCTCGGTCGTCCCCTTCTCCTCCTGACCCCAATTCCTCCCAGCATCAGAGTCTTTTCCAATGAGTCAACTCTTCGCATGAGGTGTCCAAAGTACTGGAGCTTCAGCTTTAGCATCATTCCTTCCAAAGAAATCACAGGGTTGATCTCCTTCAGAATGGTTGGATCTCCTTGCAGTCCAAGGGACTCTCAAGAGTCTTCTCCAACACCACAGTTCAAAAGCATCAATTCTTCAGCGCTCAGCCTTCTTCACAGTCCAACTCTCACATCCATGCATGACCACAGGAAAAACCATAGCCTTGACTAAATGGACTTAGTTGGCAAAGTAATGTCTCTGCTTTTGAATATACTATCTAAGTTGGTCATAACTTTTCTTCCAAGGAGGAGGCGTCTTTTAATTTCATGTCTGCAGTCACCATCTGCAGTGATTTTGGAGCCAAAAAATAAAGTCTGACACTGTTTCTACTGTTTCCCCATCTATTTCCCATGAAGTGATGGGACCAGATGCCATCATCTTCGTTTTCTGAATGTTGAGCTTTAAGCAAACTTTTTTTTCTCCTCTTTCACTTTCATCAAGAGGCTTTTTAGCTCCTCTTCACTTTCTGCCATAAGGGTGGTGTCATCTGCATAGCTGAGGTTATTGATATTTCTCCCGGCAATCTTGATTCCAGCTTGTGTTTATTCCAGTCCAGTGTTTCTCATGATGTACTCTGCATATAAGTTAAATAAGCAGGGTGACAATATACAGGCTTGACGTACTCCCTTTCCTATGTGGAACCAGTCTGTTGTTCCATGTCCAGTTCTAACTGTTGCTTCCTGACCTGCATAAATTTCTCAAGAGGCAGGTTAGGTGGTCTGGTATTCCCATCTCTTTAAGAATTTTCACAGGTTATTGTGATCCACACAGTCAAAGGCTTTGCCATAGTCAATTAAGCAGAAATAGATGTTTTCTGGAACTCTCTTGCTTTTCCATGATCCAGCAGATGTTGGCAATTTGATCTCTGGTTCCTCTGCCGTTTCTAAAACCAGCTTGAACATCAGGGAGTTCACGGTTCATGTATTGCTGAAACCTGGCTTGGAAAATTTTGAGCATTACTTTACTAGCATGTGAGATGAGTGCAATTGTGTGATAGTTTCAGCATTCTTTGGCATTGCCTTTCTTTGGAATGGAATGAAAACTAACCTTTTCCAGTCCTGTGGCCACTGCTGAGTTTTCCAAATTTGCTGGCATATTGAGTGCAGCACTTTCACAGCATCATCTTTCAGGATTTGAAATAGCTCCACTGGAATTTCATCACCTCCACTAGCTTTGTTCATAGTGATGTTTTCTAAGGCCCACGTGACTTCACATTCCAGGATGTCTGGCTCTAGATTAGTGATCACATCATCATGATTATCTGGGTCGAGAAAATCTTTTCTGTACAGTTCTTCCGTGTATTCTTGCCACCTCTTCTTAATATCTTCTGCTTCTGTTAGGTCCAGACCATTTCTGTCCTTTATCGAGCCCATCTTTGCATGAAATGTTCCCTTGGTATCTCTAATTTTCTTGAAGAGATCTCTAGTCTTTCCCATTCTGTTGTTTTCCTCTATTTCTTTACATTGATGGCTGAAGAAGGCTTTCTTATCTCTTCTTGCTATTCTTTGGAACTCTGCATTCAGATGCTTATCTCTTTCCTTTTTCCTTGGATTTTCGCCTCTCTTTTTCACAGCTATTTTAAGGCCTCCCCAGACAACCATTTTGCTTTTTTGCATTTCTTTTCCATGATGATGGTCTTCATCCCTGTCTCCTGTACAATGTCACGAACCTCATTCCATAGTTCATCAGGCACTCTATCTATCAGATCTAGGCCCTTAAATCTATTTCTCACTCACTGTATAATCACAAGGGATTTGATTTAGGTCATACCTGAATGGTAGTGGTTTTCCTACTTTCTTCAATTTGAGTCTGAATTTGGTAATAAGGAGTTCATGATCTGAGCCACAGTCAGCTCCTGGTCTTGTTTTTGTTGACTGTATAGAGCTTCTCCATCTTTGGCTGCAAAGAATATAATCAATCTGATTTCAGTGTTGACCATCTGATGATATCCATGTGTAGAGTCTTCTCTTGTGTTGTTGGAAGAGGGTGTTTGCTATGACCAGTGCATTTTCTTGGCAAAACTCTATTAGTCTTTGCCCTGCTTCATTCCGCATTCCAAGGCCAAATTTTCCTATTACTCCAGGTGTTTCTTGACCTCCTACTTTTGCATTCCAGTCCCCTCTAATGAAAAGGACATCTTTTTAGGGTGTTAGTTCTAAAAGGTCTTGTAGGTCTTCATAAAACCGTTCAACTTCAGTTTCTTCACCGTTACTGATTGGGGCATAGACTTGGATAACTGTGATGTTGAATGGTTTGCCTTGGAGACGAACAAAGATCATTCTGTCTAGTAAAACTAAATATGCCAAGTGTCATGAAGGAGTATAAGATGCTAAAGGATTGTATGTTTGAGGTATAAGATAAAGACCATGTAAATGAGAGAGGGATGGGAGAGTGTCCAGACAGGATCCTGAAGTATGTGCTAGGGACCGATGCATGTTGTCCATATCTAGGTGTAGCAGTGGTAAAGAATCCACCTGACAGTGCAGGAGAGACAGCAGACTCGGGTTCAGCCCCTGGGTTTGGAAGATCCCTTGGAGAGTAGCAGCCCACACCAGTATTCTTGCCTGAGAAATCCTATGGACAGAAGCCCCAGGGCCTATAGTCCATGGAGTTGCTAAGAGTTAGACACAACTGAGGGCCCATGCATATGAGCACACTCATGCAAACACACACACACACAAACACACACACACACACACACACACAGGCTTATTAATTTTTCTTGCATAGTTTGTCATTGATTCTAATGGCAAGAGACAACCCTTTAGGGGACTAAGCACAGCAATAAACTGATTGGATTTGTGTAGCATTGGAGCTATAGTTGGAATTCTGAATATTGATAAGCAGATTCCAGTCCTAGCCTCCCTCTCTCTTGGCCATCAACTCTCTCTATTTCATGGCCTTGCTCTCATGATTTGTAAAGTGGGATAATGTTATTTAAGTCAGATGAGATCAGGTAGTGAATTTGTCATGCACACATCAGTAGCCACGAAGAACACATCTGTATTATCATGCAGGACACACTAAATGTTTTTAGAATATGTAAGCATACACCACCCCACACACACATGGGTATATGTTCCTCCCAAATCCAATCTCCACAATCCCTTTTCCCAAGAGAAGAAAGCCCTGATTACAAGTCTCCTATCTTCTTCCCAGAAACTAGTTCTGAAAAGCACAAAAGTTGCTATTACCCAGGCATCAAGCATATCACTGACTGATCCCATATCCCAGGACCTTAACTACTTAGTATGTCATTCTGTAAGGATAAATTAATTTACTTTCTAACAACTGTATCAATCTCAACCATATAGACCTTACTGCTAATTTGATTACATCTTGTGTCAAAATCCAGTATTTTATGCCCTATATTTCCCTTCAGAGTAACTTCATTTTTTAGGTTTCTACAATAGTTGTGCTATATGTATGATAAACATTTGTTAAACTTGACAGAACTATTCTAACAAGGAACTATTATTTTTGTACAGTTGAGCTGTATCTGCTTTGATATGTTATTAAGGAACAAACTTAATTCCCTCCACCTTGCCGACAAAGGTCCATATAGTCAGTTCAGTTCAGTCGCTCAGTCATGTCCGACTCTTTGTGACCCCATGAACCACAGCATGCCTGGCCTCCTGTCTATGACCAACTCCTGGAGTTTACCCAAACTCATGTCCATTGAGTCGGTGATGCCATCCAACCATCTCATCCTCTGTCGTCTGCCGGGGTCCAGCCCCGGTGGATCGAGTGATTCGAAGGTGGGACGGTGTCGGCATCCTGGAAAAAACTTATTTAATTACAGATATAGAGGTTAGAAACAGATAGTGTAGTAGGAGAATTAGTGGAGAAAAGAGGCTGAATAACTGGTTTACATGGAATACCAATCACCACTTATGTAGGCCACAGGCGTCTTTCCATTCTCCCAAAGGAGAGGAGGCACTGAGGCCTCCCTGGTCCGATCTCAGAAGCCCAGGCAGAATTAGCAGGCTTGGTGAGTACCCACATTTCAGATGGGAATTCAGCCAGAAAAACAGGGAGCAAGAAAAGAAACGACATGGGGGAATCAGTCTTTCCAGAAACTGATCCGATTTCCTTATTTTTCAGGTTTGTTTATATACCTTTTGTTATACATAGGGATGAATACAAAGTCACCGGGGGTCAGCAGACCTGACCCTTGTCACAATCAGGTGCTTCATATAAAATTATACAAAGTCTTATGAGTTTCATCATCTTTTAGCCATGAGGTCTGCTGACATTTTATGGCCCTTTCTGATACTGGTCAGTTAACCAGAAACTTATTTTTCCAGGGGTGATTTTTTCTTAAATCATGTGCCACCCTCCAAATAAAGTTGCATTACTATAGGGTGAGGGTGTAGTGAGTTACAATCAAGGAAGGAATTTACTTAACCTAAGGTTTAACATGATTAATCTTAAAAGTTAATACTTATTTCTCCTATATGCTAGTTATATTGATTATAAGGGCAGGAATATGGAGATTTAGCAAATATTGGCTCAACAAATGTAAACCCTTCACCAATGTTCCCTTAAGATCTATTTTGTTTTAAGATAGTGATAAAGTTACATTTTTGCATAGCAAGGACACAGTGATTTATAGCAATTTATAACAAAGTACAGTGATCTATAACAAAGAGAAGATTCATTAACTCAAAAAGTCTAGTATTGCTAACATCAAAAACTACTATATTTCCTTTTCTATATTCCAAATACATTGATTAATATATTCCCAGGTGCCTAAGGATATGGAGGCCTGATGGCAATCATTGACTCATCAATGAAAAAAGCCCTATGCTAATACTCCAAACTCTCTGTGCTGTTTATGGCTGAGAGGCTGTCACACAAGCTAGTCTGTCAGCAGAGAGGTTTGACCTGAGACATCCTTGTCACACCCAGGGCAGGGAATTAGCAGTAATTATTGGCAGGATAAATGAAAAAACCCTTCACCAATATAATTCCTAATCATCCTACTAATACTATACTAATGATCTTCTAACTTCTCGCTTGGGGCTGGTGCATGGGGATGACCCAGAGAGATGTTATGGGGAGGGGAGGTGGAGGGGGTTCATGTTTGGGAACGCATGTAAGAATTAAAGATTTTAAAAATTTAAAAAATACAAAACTAAAAAAATTAAAAATAAAAATAAAGGGAAAAAATAAAAAAATAGGCTAAATTCCTGACAAAAAAAAAAAAAAAAGAAAGTTTTAAAACATCCTGTGCCTTTCACAGTTGGGAGGCTGTAAACAATCACATGCGACCGGACGAGCCTGATCAGGCAGGCCAGAGAACCTCCAGAGTCTGTAAGTTGAAACACTCTTATCACGCCCAGGAATTTTTATTAACTGGAGCTGCAAGTTAACTCCTTCTCTGAGAGAAATGGTTATGGGGGAGAGCTCCCCGTAAAGTACTCTGGTTTTGGGGGTAGATGCTCGGCTACAGGGGGTTTCCTGAGGCTTGATCACGCCTTTGCGTATGCCAAGCTTCCTTCCTCATGACCTTTGCCATGGGCGGAGTTCCTCACTCTGGCTCCCAGTCATCCCCTTCTCCTCCTGCCCTCAATCTTTCCCAACAAGAGGGTCTTTTCAAATGAGTCAGCTCTTCACATCAGGTAGCCAAAGTATTGGAGTTTCAGCTTCAACATCAGTCTATCCAGTGAATACCCAGGACTGATCTCCTTTAGGATGGACTGGTTGGATCTCCTTGCAGTCCAAGGGATTCTCAAGAGTCCTCTCCAACACCACAGTTCAAAAACATCAATTCTTCTGTGCATATAGTCAAAGCTATCTTTTTTCAGTAGTCGTGCACAGATGTGAGAGTTGGACCATAAAGAAGGCTAAACATCAAAGAATTGATGTTTTTGAACTGTTGTGCTGGAGAAGACTCTTGAGAGTCCTTTGGACTGCAAGGAGATCAAACCATTCATTCCTAGAGGAAATAAACCCTGAATACTCATTGGGAGGGCTGACGCTGAAGCTGAAGCTCCAATACTTTGGCCATCTGATGTGAAGAGGTGAAAAGACCTCTTGCAAAAGACCTTGATGCTGGGGAAGATTGAAAGCAAAAGTAGAACTGGATGGCAGAAGATGAGATGGTTAGATAGCATCACCAACTCAATGAACATGAATTGGAGCAACTCTGGCAGATAGTGGACAACAGAGGAAATTGGAGTGCTGTAATCCATGGGCTCCAAAGAATCAGACTTAGCAACTAAACAACAGCAACAATGACCTAAGGATTATTTTTCCAGCTTATGTAGTTTCTCAGTCTGTCTTATATCTAAATGACAGCTTATTGAACACCCAATATAAAAAATAATAGAAGTCTCATTGAGGGATGAAAAATCTGTGTGATGACATTCAGTCCTTAACAGAAAAGATGTATCTTTTCATTCTCTTAACAATGGCTCCTGGTGTTGCAGGGGTGAAGATGCATGCAGCTGCAAAGAGGGAGCTGAATTTGTGACATAAGCATTGATACTAAAGGATTTATCTGTTTTTCAACGTCAGTTGTGTCCGAAGAGAGACTTCTGGATAAATTTCCTAGCACTGGTGACACATTCTCCTTGTCACTTTTCTTTGAGTGATCCTTTCATTATTCACTCTACATATAACGCTATTGATTCAGCTGGGTTGATGTGGTGCTGATGAAGTGACAATTTCTACTTTACCAGGAGTTTCCTCATTTTGCTTCCTTAACCCTTCATCCACAAATTGTCAAAGAACACAGTCCTGCTTCATTTGCCTTCACCTTTATTCCCTCTCAGAGGCAAAGTGTTTTGGAGGCTGCTCCTGCAAAAATTGTGCCTGACTCAATGCCGCATATACTTTGAAGTCCTATCTCTGTAGTCCATAATGTGATTTTTACCAAACATTTGCTAGTATCTTCAGACTTAAGGTAAGCTTAGGCTTTAGACCATGTTGCTAGCTTTCTGTTTCTGTCTTCCTCAGCTTTATTCTTAGTTTACCTTTGCTTGTCACAAACACTGCAACAGAGTGATGATGGGGCTTAAACATGAGTAATTATATGCAGGTATTTGGTGAACATTCCCTTTTTTCATTCACAATCAACTTTGACATTTGGGCATTCTTAGCATCAAGTAATACAGAAGGTATCATTTTGATATAAATTCACTTTTCATTTCCTATTTTAAATTGTTTTTGGGAAGAGAAATTGCAAAGCAGGTAGCTAGGTAGTCATCATGGTCTTTAGGTACTTGGAGCCCATCCTTTTTATATTTATATTTATATCTATATTTATATATTTAGTTATAGAAACCTTCAAACTAGGTGACTAATTTTCCTTCTCTGCTTTAGCTGCATCACATCAATTACAAGTTACTTCTCATTACCAGTTACTCAATAAATAATTTTATTCAGCAGGTAGAGGTACTTGCTTCAGTGTATAATGTCAAAGGGACTTAACTTTATCTTGTATCTGGTACACAATTTTTGAGTTAGTATTACAAGAAAGATTGGTTAAGAATCAAATTCTCAGGTATCTTTCAGCCTTGAGACAATTCTACCGACTACCTGTTAACTCTTTCATTCCATGAGGATTTTCTTATGTGGTAGGATTCTTTTAAATCTATTGTAATCAAAGAACAAAATTTATATGAACCAATTTCTTGCTTTGCAGATCAGGTTATGATCAGTTTGGGTAACTAACCTATAAGCAATTAATTACAGACATCTAACCTGTAATTAATAGGTATGTTTCCTATATATGTCAATTAGGTCAATTTTTTTAAATAATTGTTTGGAAACTCTATGCTATTAATAATTGTTTATCTCTGCTTATTCTATTAAGTATAAGGGTGTGTGCTGTGTGTGCTCAGTTGCTCAGTCATGTCCAACTCTTTGAGACCCCATGGACTGTAGCCAGCCAGGCTCCTCTGTTCATGGGAGTTTTGAGGCAAGAATATTGGAATGGGCTGCCATTTCCTTCTCCAGGGCATTTTCCAGAACCATGAAATTGAACCCGCATCTTTCGAGTCTCCTGCATTGGCAGGGGTTCTTTACCACTGCAACACATGGGAAGCCCCAAGTATGGGGTAGGACATTAAAATATTCCAATATCATCATGGATCTGACTTTCTCCACTTATTTCTGATGAACTTTGCTTTATATATGTTATTAGATGTATTTATACGTTCGATATAAATATATAGAGGTGTTATATAGTTCTGGTAAATTGACCCTTCTATCTTCATGAAATATATTTCTTGCCATAAAGTTTATTTTTCTGACATTAGTATAGATAAAACTGACTTCTTTTCATTAGTGTTTATATGGTATAGGTAAAGTACTAAAAAGTGCACTAACCTTTTACTCCAGACCCAGAGATACCTGGGGATTTAACCTTTTCATAATACTGCTCTTGGAATGAAGTCAGTTAAGATAAATGATGAAATTTAACCATGTTATCTATCAAGTCAATTTGCTTGGTAATCAGATTTATTTATTTTGAAAAGTCTTACTAATGAGTTCCAGGTACACTGGAAAGACTGTGAAAATCTCTTGTCACATAGAACCTAGTGGGTCTATGTGACAAGCACAGTATAAAAGCAGATGAAGAATGCAGAAGGCGTCTGCTTCATCTCTTGTAACTGAAGGCAACTACTTTGATGAAAGGATCACAATCTGTATCTGAGATGTTTCAACTTTCTTCACTGAAACTGCTATTGAGATGGGCTTCTTTTTTTTTTTTGTTCTTCCTCACAGTTCAAGAAACTGTCATTGAGACTATTTAAAATAGTTACAGGTATACTTGTAACCTACTATTTTTGCTGTTGTTGCTGCTGATCAGTTGATCAGTTGTGTTCAACTCTTTGTGACCCCATGGACTGCAACACACCAGGCTTCCCTGTCCATCACCAATTCTCAGAGTTTTCTCAAACTTATGTCCACTGAGTTGGTGATGCCATCCAACCATCTTATCCTCTGTTGGCTCTTCTCCACCTGCCTGCAATCTTTCCCAGCATCAGGGTCTTTTCCAATGAATCAGCTCTTCGCATAAGGTGGCCAAAGTACTGGAGCTTCAGCTTCAGCATCTGTCCTTCCAGTGAATATTCAGTGTTGATTTCATTTAGGGTTGATTTGTTGGATCTCCTTTCTGTCCAAGGGACTCTCAAGAGTCTTCCCCAGGATCACAGTTCAAAGGCATCAATTTTTAGCACTCTACATTTTTATTGTCCAGCACCTATCATTTTTATTGTTTGCTTTCTACTTAGACATTTGGTTATATTATTGTTCTCTCTTTTATCCATTTATTTTAGTTAAGGATACTTTTGTGGCTAGATTTTTTTTATGTTTGCTTTTTTCCTATCGAAGTCAAACTTTAAAGATTACTTTCATTGAGGTAGCATTGATTTGTAATGTTATATTTTCACATATACAACATTATATTACTACTTCTGTATACTTTACATCACCATCAAAACATTTATACATACACCCTTGACTTATTGACACTATTATGAATAAATGATTTTACCACTCAAAATATTTTAAGAATCTCAGAACAATTTAACTTCTTGTACCCTTCCCGAACCTTTTATGTTACTATTGTCTTTAAGTTGAATTCGGTCTTAACCGTCTATCTATCCATCCATCTATCTAGTTCATTTATCCATCTATCAGTTTAATATCTGTTTCTCCACCTATTGTTATTTTATTTTTCAAAAATGTTATTGGAGTGCAGTTGAGTTACAATGTTGTGTTAGTTTAAAGTGTACAGCAAATTGAATCAGTAATGCATATACATATATCTATTCTTTTAGATTCTTTTCCCTATAGGTTATTAGAGGATATTGAGTAACATTCTCTGTGCTATCCAGTAGGTCCTTGTTAGTTATCTATGTTATTTTAAGTAGTCTGTGTACATATTGTTTGAATTGCTTCTTCTTCACTTTATTCCTGCTTCTCTCTTCTATCTAGAATTACATATTCCTTGCCTCAAAATTTTTGGTAATTTAATTTCATTTATTTTATATCATTTGCTAGCAAATACTTTGTGTTTTTTGCTAAAATATATTTCAAAATTATTATATCATTATTTTGTATTGAATTCTTGATTGAGAGGTTTTAAAACTTTTCAAAAGTAAAACTCCACTACCTTTGGGCTTTCTTTTTTTTTAATGTTGAAATAACTTTCTAGTTTTATTTCTTCTTCAATAGTGCTATCATATTCTTTTCAGACTTCTTTTTCCCTTTGTTTTTATTTTTCTGCAACATTATAATAGTGTGTCTTGGGCTGGTTTTTCTTTGAATATATTCTGTTTGAGTTCCAAAATGTTTCTTGAGTCTTCGCTTGATGTCTGTTTTTGGTATGGCAAAATTCTTAGTGATTATTTTTCAATATAGGTTTTCCACGTGGCGCTAGTGGTAAAGAAGTTGTCTGCCAATGCAGGAGATGCAAGAGATGAGGGTTCAATCCCTGGGCCAGGAAAATCCAGTGAAAGTCATAGCTACCTGCTCCAGTACTCTTGCCTGGAGAATCCCATGGACAGAGGAGCCTGGTAGGCTACAGTCCATAGGGTTGCAAAGAGTCTGACATTCCTGAAGTGATTTAGTGGGCACCATATTTTCCGATATTTATTCTATTCCATTTTCTCTCTGTTGTCTTCTGAGTTGCTTTTAATTTGTTTCATTTCATTTTTTCCCTCTGACTTAGAATACTTTTTTCTGACCTGCTTTCTAGCTATCTAATTATTTTTCTAGCCATGTCAAATCAGTTATTAGTGTATTGAATCAGTCTGTGGCTAATCAGGAGATGGAAACCACTCAGTTATTTAAATTGGTGATAATAAATATAAAGAATTATTAAGCTGTGATAGGAGAGTAACTATAAAGATGAAGAGAAATCTCTAAAGGATTCCCTAGAGCTCAGAGATACTCCCTGAGGAAAGATAAACTTGGAAAAGAGATTCACACCTTATTGAAATTGGCATGGCTAAAGCTCAGGGCTTCCCAGGTGGCATTAGTGATAAAGAATCCACCTGCCAATGCAGAAGATGTAATAGACTTGAGTTCAATCCCTGTGAGGGAAAATCCCTGGAGAAGGACATGGCAACCTATTCCAGCATTTTTGCTTGGAGAATCCTATGGACAGAGAAGCCTGGTAGGCTAGAGTACATATGGTTGCACAGAGTCGGACACAACTGAAGTGACTTTAGCATACATGTGTGGCTAAAGCTTACCAGATAGAGGGTGACTTGACTTGATTGCCTTGCCAAAGCTGTTGCACAACAGCTGAACAAATAGAAACAACCCAACACTCTAAGACACGTGCCGAACACCCACAGATGGGCATGCAGAGGGAATGAAAGCAATCTACATTGTTGGAGCTGGGAGCTGGTGAAATCTCATTTGTAGGAATAGGAACCTAGCATACTTTTCTGTCAGCTTGAAGTAGGTTGGCGAGAGGGATGAAATCCAAACAGTAAGCTCACTGGATGCCAGCACCATGTGGATTCTGGCATGGACATGCATGGAGCTAAGAAGTGGGCATGGGGGCAGCATTTTAGGCATGTGTTCATGCCTGCAGGGTCCCAGGCTCCTAGACATATTTCCATTCCCCAAAGTAAAGTGAGGTAAAGCTTGTTGTTATTAAATACTGGAACAAAAGGTTGGTGTCTGGCTGGCACCTAGCCCTGGAGAAAGTGCACAAGTCAAGAAATGGAGAAAAAAAAATCTCACTGTTCTGGGATCTATCAGGTGAATTGTCTTAAAAGCAGGAAGGAAGGGCATCCCCTTCTCTCTTACCTACCCAGAATCCTCTACCCAAAGGCTGAACATTGCTGACTTGCAATGAAGAAACATTTGTAAAAATCATCTCAATTATTATAGAGCTGTTCCCACCAAAGGAGAATTTAGAACTAAGAATTGAAAAATTGAGAATTAGAACACATATTTGATGAGCTCTTAATTCTAATGATTATATTCTTTAGGTATAGAGCTATACTATTAACATTTTATAACTTCTAAATCTCCATTGTTTTAATTTTTTAATCTTTTAAATTAAAGATGGCTGAGCACTGAAGAACTGATGAACTGACATTTGAGAGTCTGTTGGACTGAGATCAAACCAGAAGACATTTGAGAGTCTGTTGGACTGCAAGGAGATCAAACCAGTTAATCCCTAAAAGGAAATCAACCTTGAATATTCATGGGACAACAAATTAAAATGATTGTAAATGAAATCATCAAAAGAATGCCTCAAGTAATGAAATCTAACAGAAGAATCACAATGTTTCTGTAGTTGTTGCTCACTCCAGTGAGTCAGTTCTTCCCAGCAGGTGACTAAAGTATAGGAGTTTCAGCTTCAGCAACAGTCCTTTCAATGAATAGTCAAGACTGATTTCCTTTAGGATTGACTAGTTGGATCTCCTTGCAGTCCAAGGGACTCTCAAGAGTCTTCTCCAACACCACAGTTCAAAAGCATCAATTCATTGGTGCTCAGCTTTCTTTAAGGTCCAACTCTCACATTCATACATGACTATTGGCAAAACCATAGCTTTGACTAGATGGACCTTTGTTGGCAAAGTAATATCTCTGCTTTTTAATATGCCGTCTAGGTTGGTCATAATTTTCTTCCAAAGAGCAAGTCTCTTTTAATTTCATGGTTTCAGTCACCATCTGCATTGACTTTGGAGCCCAGAAATAGTCTCATTGTTTCCATTGTTTCCCTGTCTATTTGCTATGAAGTGATGGAACTAGATGCCATGATCTTAGTTTTCTGAATGTTGAGTCTTAAGCCAACTTTTCACTCTCTTCTTTCATCAGGAGGCTCTTCAGTTCTTCTTTTCTTTCTCCATAAGGGTGGTGTCATCTGTGTATCTAAGATTATTGATATTTCTCCCAGCAATCTTGATTCCAGCTTGTGCTTTAACCAGTTTGGCATTTCACATGATGTACTCTGCATATAAATTAAATAAGGAAGGTGATATTATACAACCTTGACATACTTGTTTCCTGATTTGGAACCAGTCTCTTGTACGATGACTGGTTCTAACTGTTGCTTCTTGACTTGCATACAGATTTCTCAGGAGGCAGGGAAGGTAGTCTGGTTTTCCCATCTCTTGAAGAATTTTACACAGTCTGTTTGATGCATGCATTCAAAGGCTTTGGCATAGTCAATAAGGCTAAATGTTTTTCTGGAAATATCTTGCTTTTTGATGATCCAACAGATATTGGCAGTTTGATCTCTGGTTCCTGTGCCTTTTCTAAATCCAGCTTGAACATCTGGAAGTTCATGGTTCATATACCGTTGAAGCCTAGCTTGGAGAATTTTGAACATCATTTTGCTAGCGTGTGAGATGAGTGCACTTATTTGGTAGTCTGGAACATTCTTTGGCATTGTCTTCTTTTTGAGATTGGAATGAAAACTGAGTTTTTCCAGTCCTATAGCCCCTGCTGAATTTTCCAAATTTGCTGGCATATTGAATGCAACACTTTCACAGCATCATATTTTAGGATTTGAAATAGCTCAACTAGAATTCCATCACCTCCATTAGCTTTGTTCATAGTGATGCTTCCTAAGGCCCACTTGACTTCATGGTCCAGAATGTCTGGTTCTAGGTGAAAGATCACACCCTCATGGTTATTTGGGACATGAAGATATTTTTGTATAGTTCTTCTAGCACTTGTGTACAGGTTAATGTCAATAAATTATATTGATCAACTTTCTGAAATACCTTTTTTTACCTGAAATAGCATTTCTCTTTCAAACTGTTTAACATTTTTAAATATAATTTTATTTATTTATTTTTTGCTGTGCTGGAGCTTTGTTGCTGCACAGGCTTTTCTCTAGTTGTGGCAAGTAGGGGTTACTCTCTCATTGCAATGCATGGCCTTCTCACTGTGGTGGCTTCTCTTGTTGTGGAGAATGGGCTGGCTCTAGGACATGGGGGCTCCAGCAGTTGCAGAATGGAGGCTGAGTGGTTGTGGCTTCTGGGCTCTAGAGCTCAGGCTCAGTAGTTGTAGTACATGGGCTCAGTTGCTCTGTCACATGTGGTATCTTCCTGGATCAAGGATTGAAGTGGTGTCTCCTGATTTGGCAGGCGGATTCTTTACCACTGGGTCACCAGGGAAGCCCTCAAATCACTATAACATTTAAACCTTATTTACATACATTGTTTAGATTCAAACAATAACCACCTCATGAGGTAATCATAGCTGGCCATGGTAAATTACAACCTGGATTTTGGAGCTATATTGTCTGCAATCAAATTCTGGATCTACCAAGGATTTGACAATGTGACATAATCACATGGCTATGACTATCTACCACTGTGCTTTAGTTTCCTCATGTGAAACATGGAGATTAAAATGAGCATAAAGTGGATTAAATAAATTAAAATGTATTAAAATCTTTGGAATCTAGCCTGTTGACTATAGTAAATACTGTATAATCTTTTATTTACTATTTTACTAATTTATAGAAGCTTTCTGTATCATATGTCACCTACATGCAGAATCTAAAATAATGATAATAATACAAATGAACTTATTTACAAAACAGAAACAGACTCAAAGATTTAGAGAATGAATTTATGGTTAGTAGAAGGGGAGTTTAGAGAAGGCAATGGCACCCCACTCCAGTACTCTTGCCTGGAAAATCCCATGGATGGAGGAGCCTGGAAAGCTGCAGTCCATGAGGTCGCTGAGGGTTGGACATGACTGAGTGACTTCACTTTCACTTTTCACTTTCATGCACTGTAGATGAAATGGCAATCCACTCCAGTGTTCTTGCCTGGAGAATCCCAGGGACGGGGAGCCTGGTGGGCTGCTGTCTATGGGGTTGCACAGAGTCGGACACGACTGAAGCGACTTAGCAGCAGCCAAAAGAAGGGGAGTTGTGGGAGGGATAATTAGGGGGTTGGGGATTCACATGTACACACTACTATATTTAAAATGAAAACCAAAGAATTGATGTTTTGGAACTTTGGTATTAGAGAAGACTCTTTAGAGTCCCTTGGACTGCAAGGAGATCCAACCAGTCAACCCTAGAGAGATCAGTCCTGAATGTTGATCGGAAAGACCAATACTGAAGCTGAAGCTGAGTCTACAATACTTTGGCCACCTGATGGGAAGAACTGACTCCTTAGAAAGACTCTGATGCTGGAAAGATTGGAAGGCAGGAGGAGAAGGGGATGACAGAAGATAAGATGGCTGGATGGCATCATGGGCTCAATGGATGTAAGTTTGAGAAAGCTCTGGGAGTTGGTGATGGGCAACAAAGGCTGGCATGCTGCAGTCTATGGGTCTCAAAGAATCTAACACGACTGAGCAACTGAACTGAACCAACAAGGACCTACTGTATAGCACAGGAACTGAACTATGCTCAATATTATGTAATAACCTAAATGGAAATATAATTTGAAAAAGAATGGATACATGTATATGTATAACTGAATCATTTTGCTATATACCTAAAACTAACTCAACATTGTTAATCAACTATACCCCAACATAAAATTTTAAAAATAAATATATCAATTAATTAATTGGAAAAGATTTTTTTAATTCCATGGAATAACTTGTTTTGTTATTTCTCTAAACAAGTCTGAAAATTTGATGGGAACAAGGAAATATATCCAATTATATAACAACACTCCACTCCATGTGGGAAAGTATCCTTGCATGAAAATTTTAAAATGCTGGCTCAATTCTCTGTAATTTCCAGTGAATTTATGGTGTACATTTAGCATCTGTGGGATAAATTCTAGCTATTGTTTGGAGCATTGTCTAGTCCTGTGAAATGGAATATTTCCTGTCATATCAGTAAACAAGGATGTCACAGCCATTAGAGATGCTAGACTTCCAAATGTAAATTTCTGATCCCAGGAATAATAAGGGTTATCAGGCAACTATCAGTCAGTCAGTGGTAAGAGTGGCTCCTGGTAAGCTTAAGGAGAAGGAGATGAGAGAAACAGCCAGTGGCAGCCAGCTACTGCCTACCACTTCCTATGGTGAGGAGAAATTAAGGATGTGAGAAAATCAAGGAGGATTTGGCCCTAGATAAGCTGAGATGCATATGAAAGGAATGAATTCAGTCAGCCAGGATGCATCCCCACACATAGAGGAGCACTAAATTCCTTAGTTTGAGATAGCTGGTCTTCCTTAACTAACAGTAATTTTGATGTTCAGATTATCTGCCCCCTTTGTTGCAAACTTCTATGTATCCTGACTCCTTCCCCGGCCTCCTCAGAGCAGTTTCTCAGGGCTACTTGAGAGGCTGTCTCCCGGCTTGAAGTCCTATACATTCCTACCGAATAAAACAACTCTCAGGTTGTGACTATTGCTTTACGGCAACAACCCTAAAATGTTCAACCTCAATTCTCTAATATCTTCCAGAACTTACTTTCCAAGTAACTGCCTGGTTTCCTCCCTGCTCATTAATTTGCTTGTTCATTCATATAATTACGAGTTATATAATTATGTGAGCAAGATGTTCCCTGCCTTAAGAATTTATGGTATTTAAGAACCTCTAACTCACAAGCTGGTTCATAATTCATCTTAAACTTGACTTGCATTGGACTCCTCAGTCTCAGACTCCCAGTTGAAATTCTCAGTCTTAGACTCCCAGTTGGAATCCTCAGTCTCAAACTCCCAATTTTTGTTTTTAAGTTGACTATACTGAATTTCAGTTCAGTTCAGTTCAGTTCAATTCAGTTCAATCACTCAGTCATGTCTGACTCTTTGTGACCCCATGGATTGCAACAAGCCAGACTTCCCTGTCCATCACCAACTCCCAGAGCTTGCTCAAACTCATGTCCATTGAGTTAGTGATGCCATCCCACCATCTCATTCTCTGTCATCCCCTTCTCCTCGTGCCTTCAATCTTCCCCAGCATCAGGATCTTTTCTAGGGAGTCAGTTCTTCACATCAGGTGGCCAGAGAATTGTAGCTTCAGCATCAGTCCTTCCAATGAATATTTAGGACTGATTTCCTTTAGGATTGACAGGTTTGATCTCCTTGCTGGGCAAGGACTCTCAACAGTCTTCTCCAATACCACAGTTCAAAAGCATCAATTCCTTTCTTTTATTTTTAATATAAATTTATTTATTTTACTTGGAGTTTAATTACTTTACAATAAAATTTATAAAATTTTTTTTTAATTTTAAAGCCTTAATTCTTTGGCATTCAGCTTTCTTTACAATCCATACATGATTTCTGGAAAAACCATAGCTTTCACTAGATGGACGTTTGTCAGCAAAGTAATGTCTCTGCTTTTTAATATGCTTGTCTAGGTTTTTCTGAACTTAACTTCAGGCATTCTTTTCCTCCAGTTTTGCCCTTTCTTTTCTCTTCTTCTTCTTCTTTTTTTTTTTTTGTGAAAACAATACCCTGGAATACATTTTCATGTTCTGCAGCAGAAATGTGTGTGTGTGAATGCACATTTGGGGGTTGGGGGAAGGGGAACCGAGAGCCTTGATGCAACAAGTAGGAAAGAATGTATTGCGAGAGCAGCCAAAGAAGAAGAAGAGAAAAAAGAGACAATTACCTGCTGTTAGAGTGCAGCTTATTCAAGGCAAAGCCAAATGACATGTGAAATAAAGAATACTTCCTGGGTTTTACCATCTGTTGTTGACAGCTCTGGTGCACAGTTTATCTATAATCAGCTGAGAGTTTCCACTTAGAAAAGTAAGAAATAGATTTTTTCCCTCTAAATTGAGGGCTTAGCAAGGGGACCTGGGGAAATGAAGATGTCTAGGAGATTACTGCTTTCAGATTGCGACATGAATAGGTTAAGCCAATAGTGCCTCCCGTCCTTACCTCTAAGCAACTCTTTCACTGGGAGGTTTGTCCGTTGCAGAAGAATATTGGTTTATTTACAGGTGTTATCATGAGTGGATCTAGAATGTTTCATCCTCAAAGCAAAAGAGATAATAAGAAGAAAGCTGACCCAGGAAACTAGAAGGAAGTTTTTCCCAGTAAACTTCAGAAAAAAATAGAAATGTTTTTATGTAAAAGTTAACTCGTTCACTCACTCATGCCTTACTCTTTGTGACCCCATAGACTGTAAGCAACTCTCTCCTCTGTCCATGGAAATTTCCAGGCAGGAATCCTGGAGTGGATTGCTGTCTCTGCCTCCAGGAAATAGTTAACTACTGTTCATTTAATTCCACCCATTTTATTATTATTTATGAAGCCTTTAACTCAAAGTTATGGAACATATGATCACTATTTTTAGCTAATTAAATCCTTTGGATTAAAAAAATGAAACCATATCATTACATTCAGTATTTTTCATCAGTCTTCTACACTGTACAAGACTACTGTTAGGTACTGGAGACTTAAATATATGGCTTGCCCATTTTCAAGATAATTTCCATAACTAAATTGTGTTTAGGTAGCGAGAACTGAAGACAACATAATTTTTGTGCCTATCCTGTACTACAAATCCTGGAACAAAGTATGTTTTTCCTGACTTTGCCAAACAATACTGAAATTGGAGTGGGGGGATGAGGGGAGGAAAGCTTAGCTATTTGCTTTAAGAAACATCTGTTACTGCAAAATAAAGCCAAACAAATTAAGCAGTTGACTCATTAAGAATAGTAGTTTGCTTGTCAATAATATTTTTTCATTTATTTATTTTTATTTTTTTAATTTTTATTTTTACTTTATTTTACTTTGCAATACTGTATTGGTTTTGCCATACATTGACATGAATCTGCCACAGGTGTACATGAGTTTTAAATTCTTACCTGGTGTGCCTATGGTTTCAAGTTGTTTTGTTATAGCTCTGTCTGATCTCAGGTATTTTCTTGCCTTCCAAGACTCATATTCTGGTATTTTAAGTGAAAATGACCCTACCCAAGTCTTAATCTGAAACATTTCTTCTTCTAAATTTCTCCCTTTAGAGAAACATAAAAACACTCAAAGTGGGTGTCTCCTTACTGCAGAAGGTTCAATAAACTTAGCTTTGTTTTCTGTTTTCAATGGGTTTTTCTCGTGTTCAGTTTTGGGGTGGAGTATAAGAGTCAACTGAAAACTTTGTTTTTGCTTTCCTTGCATGATCTTTAACTATTCAATATACTAAATCAGGGACCAACAAAGTATGATCTGTTTTTGCACAACTTACCAGTTAGGATTTTTTTTTTTCATTTTTGAAGGAACGTATGAAAGTAATAACAATATGAAACAGAGACTGCGTGCTCAGTCATTAAGTCGTGTCCAACCCTTTGTGACCCCATGGACTGTAACCCTCCAGGCTCCTCTGTCCATGGAATTCTCCAGACAAGAATGCTGGAGTGGGTTTCCATTTCCTTTTCCAGCAACAGAGACTATCTAGTCCTTTACAGAAAATGTTTGCTGATCTTGGGACTAGACTGATTTAAGAGTGGCATGAATTTTGCTAATAACTGGAACATTTTACCTAATCTTCTTCTAATTTAGAGTGTAACTAAGATCTACTCCAGTCCTAAGTATCCATACCACTTTCTATGTCTCTGTTCAGTTAAACTGGATCTGTTATCTAAAAATATTTTCTTTTGACTACTGGGAAAACATGCACTGCATATTATTCCAGAAAATTTCCAAACACAGTGTTTTAGCTGAGCACGTGAGCACTATTGTGCAATTGAGTATTTTGTTTAATCCAGTTACCATTACTTATAGGTAAAACTGAATTCCAATCTCTACTCCTTTTTACCCAACAAATGAAACTTAGCTGAAAGAAAATTTGAAACAGTTGATTGAAAAGTGTGTGGGTTGTTTGTTTTGTCTTTGTCAATTACAGTGTAAAGTTACGGAGGGAATTTTTGGCAACTTTTAAATTATATGGACTTGGATGAGAGACTGAATATACAAATGGGCAATGGCCAGAGTGTATATGACAATAAAATTTTGACTCATAACCTCTGTAACAGCCAGCCCAGGAAGTAAAAGTACTACAACCTTTGCAAGCAATATAATCAGAATGCTCAGGACGTGGTCAGTGATTCCCATTTCTGAAAAGTTTTGTCCACAATTTAAACTCAGGACCAACCAGAGAAATCCAAACATGCTTTAAACCAATCACATAGGATGCCCTCTAACAGTTACAAGCCTCCAGCTTTCTCAAGCCAACAACTTGCAGTCAGGGTAGACTTGAAGTCTTCCCCTTTCTCACTAGAAAATTTTCTCATTCCTTTGCCTGCCTTTGCATCTCTGTCAATTTCAAGTGGTGATCTCTGACTCCCTTGCTATATGGCAAAATCTGAATAAATAACCTCTGTTTGGTCTCGTTTGAGTGCTCTTCATTTATTTCCACCGTAATTTAAAAGGAAAAGGCAAACAGACCTGATTTATGTACTTTCACCTTAGCTTTTGTTTTTGTGATGGGATATTCAGCACAGTATCTATCATTCTGGAAACGTTCATTTCTCTTCTCCTCCTAGGGGCGAGGTGTGAACTATATGAATACTTCCAGGCATCTTAGTCTAGTTAAAACTATCATTTTTCCAGTAGTCATGTATGGAGTGAGAGCTGGACTATAAAGACAGCTGAGAACTGAAGAATTGATGCTTTTGAACTGTGGTGTTGGTGAAGACTCCTGAGAGTCCCTTGGACTGCAAGGAGATCCAACCAGTCCATCCTAAAGGAAATCAGCCCTGAATATTCATTGGGAGGACTGATGCTGAAACTGAAACTCCAATACTTTGGCCACCTGATGCGAAGAACTGACTCATTTGAAAGGACAGTGATGCTGGGAAAGATTGAGGGTGGGAGGAAAAGGGGACAACAGAGAATGAGATGGTTGGATGACATCACTGACTGGATGGACATGAGTTTGAGCAAACTCCGGGAGCTGGTGAAGGACAGGGAAATCTGTCGTGCTGCAGTCCATGGGGTCGCAAAGCGTCAGACATGACTGAGCAACCGAACTGAACTAAACTGAGGCATCCTGAAATTACATTAAATGAAAATGGAGTGGAAGGTGGGAGGGGAGGGGGACATATGTATACCTATGTCTAATCATTTTGTTAAGTGGTAGAAGCCAACACAATATTTTAAAGCAACTATCCTCCAATTATTTTTTTTAGTTTTTATTTTTTAAATTTTAAAATCTTTAATTCTTACATGCATTCCCAAACATGAACCCCCTCCCTCCTCCCTCCCATAACATCTTTCTGGGTCATCCCCATGCACCAGCCCCAAGCATGCTGCATCCTGCGTCAGACATAGACTGGGGATTCAATTAAAAATAATAAATTCATTTAAAAACAAAGAAATTGTGAGTCAAAGTTGAGATATTGCCTGAGTCTGGGAAGGCAGGGACTACCAGCTGTATGATGGGGTGATTCCTTTTCTTTAGGTACTTGGTATTGTAAATTTCATTTGACTTGCTTTGTGGTTTTGGTTTTCATTCGAACTTTATTATGCAACTTGCTTTTCTCAGTTTAATACAAATTTTCTAGGATTGAGAACAAGTGCTTAGTGTAGAAATGGCATATCAGAAATCTGAAAAGTAGATGTTCGCCAAATATGAAGAATCGCAATTAACAAATGATAAATGGTTAAACAATAAATAAATAAATAAAGGAAGCACACTAATTAAAACAGTGTCAACTATTGAATCCAAAACTATTTGGTCCCAAGCCTGGTTCTATGCAGAGTTTCTGGGTGGATATGTATTGCATGAATTAAAAAATGAAACCCTGAGATTTGTAAAAAAGTTTTCTAGAGAATGAATATGCATAATTCATGGGAAAGTAGGTGGTGGCAAAGAATTTGTAGTAGTAGCACAGGTACCAAAGATAAATTGGATCTCTATTTGGTCTAGAGTTGTAGTTGTTGCTCAGTTGCTAAGTCATGTCTGACTTTTGTCACCGCATAGACTGTAGCATGCCAGGCTTCCCTGTCTTTCCCTTTAACCCAGAGTTTGGTCAGATTCATATCTATTGAGTCAGGGATGCTATCTAGCCATCTCATCCTTTGCTGCCCCCTTTCCCTTTTGCCTTCAATCTTTCCCACATGAGGGTCTTTTCCAATGGATTGTCTCTTTGCATCAGATGGCAAAAGTAGAGAGATCCCTGTCCTATTAAATCTCAGACACTTGCTACAGTGCCTTATTCAAAATTAGTATCCATGTTATGGTTATTCTCTGCCTAAATAATAATAATAATAAATATATCCCACGTATGCACACATACATAGACATGTAGTTTCTTGACTTTAAAATACTCTTTTCCTGATCTTTTAACTATAACCAAATTAATATGCATCATCAAGTTTCTGTCAAAATAATCTTCCCTGCCTAGAGAGAAAATTTAAGTGCAAACACAGGCCTCAGTGCAGATACTGTATTAATTGTGTCATGTGTAGAAGGTATCTGCTTCTGAGATTACTGTTTCGGTTCACCTATTTGCTCAGCTATCAGCACACACAACTGAATTGTAATTTAGATATGCATTTTATCATCACTGATTTTTTTAACTACATTCAGAAGCAACACTAGACATAGAATATAAAAAACAGCAGTCTCCAACCTTTCTGGCACCAGGGACAAGCTTTGTGGAAGAAAATTTTTCTGTGGAGCAGGGGTGGCAGATGGTTTCTGGGTGATTCCAGCACATTATTTTTTGTACACTTCATTCTTTTTATTGCGTTGGCTCCACCCCAGATCATCAGGCATTAGATCCTGGAAGTTGGGGACCCCTGGATTATAAAACATACCATAAATACAAAAAAAATGTATAGGATTAAAATAGCAAGAAGGTTTTCATTTTAAAAAGACAGCAAAGTTGCATCAGCAAATAAAAGCAAATTTACAAAATATCTTATGATATAACAACTAAATACTTCATAAAACTCCAGAAGAATAGACACTTTAAGTCTTTTGTTATAAAGACAATTATAAAAATGTGTTTCTTAACACATGTCAGGCGCTGCAATTAAAGGCTATTGTAGCTGTCAAACCTTTCAGGGTAGATCAAGCATTTGTAAAATCAGAGATTGGCATATGTGGTTCTCACATAGTGAGTGACTGTTAGAAAGGCATAAAATATCAGTCAAAAGTTCCCAGTGGCCTCTCAAGAAGTTTAATTTTCAGTGATGTATATTCACTGTATATTCAATTTAGAGGGAAAAAAAGAACAATAATTCTACTCAAATTAAAAATGGGAAAAAAAAGAAATGGAAAAAAACTTCAAATCACCTTTATTTTTACTACATGAGTGATTCTGTTGAGTATATTCCTAAGCAATGGGTCAACATCACAAATCAACTAAAAATCCCATAACTCTCCATGTGTCATGCAAAATGGCAAAGAAACAAAAGTGAGTTCATTTTAGAACGTGACTGTAAAGAAATCTTAGATGCTAAGAAATGTTAGATTCTAGGATATGATAGTGAAGGCTAAAGTCATATTAGTTACGTAAATAGATGATGCTGACTGCTGAAGGGAGGATACATGTTGTTTATTTTCAAATGTGTACTTTTTGCCTGGAAAGCTGTTATAAACAATGATGTTTCTTAATATCACAGACATTTAAAATCAAGAAAACATAATAATAACATTTTATAAATGATTATCTCAAATTCTCCTCCTAGAACATGTCAATTTAATTGAAGCTATAAATTGATATAATATGGGAATATTTTATCAATGCATTATCATGCCTCAGAGTATAAAGTCTAGAAACAATCTTGGGTATACATATTATATACATGCTTATTTAACAGATACACAAACTAAGGGTGACAACATAACTCTTCAAATTAAAGATATTTCTTTAGATCTCAAGATTAGCATCACAGGTTAGAGTAAGACATCATATCAACTCAGACCTCAAATCACGTAGAGAGACAGCAGCAGAGCCATCAACCAAACTTGGTCTGATTCCCAGACGAAAGTTCTTCTCACTATACGCTGGGCATCATTCCCTCATCAAGAGCCTCCACAATAGAATAACGAAAGTGGCAGCAGAGCTGGGACAGAGCCTACCTTCAATGACATTTTTAAAGTAGTAAAGCTTATTTAGTAAAACATTATCAATATTATCTTCTTTTGCGATGTGTCCCCCTCAAGACTTTCCTGGAGCACACTGCCACCTGGAGGGAGTTTGGTGCCTGGAACCTGTGCTGTCCTTCGAAAACTACCAGAACCTCAGTGCTGCAGCCTTACTCTCACTGTTTACATTATGGCACATGCACATTGTTTTCAAAGAGTTGCTCTAGGTTTAACAAGGGCCAGGACAGAAAGGGAGAAGGGAAAAGGGAAACACAGACTTTAAGACGTCTTGTGTTGCATGGCCTTGTTTACAAGAGTAATAAGAAATTTTCAAGGGCTTTAAAAAAACTGTGCCTTAAACATGGGGCTTTGTCTCAAATGCTAACAGCAGATGCTGTGGGTTCTATAAGGGGAGGCTGAAGAGACAGAAAGGATAAGATTAAGCTGTAAATCAAAAGACTCAGATCTTCCAGTTACACAGGCTGAATAGCTTTGGGTGATATTCTCTCGTTTCAATGTAGTTATCAGTAAAATATGGATAAAATACACTACCGTGTGTAAAACAGTAGCTGCTAGGAAGCTGCTCTATAACACAGGGAGTTCAGCTTGATGCTCTCTGATGGCTGGAAGGGTAGAATGGGGTAGGATGGCAGGGAGGCTTAAAAGAAGAGAATATATGTACACTTATAGATGATTCACTTTATTGTACAGCAGAAACTAACAAAACATTGCAAAGGAAGTATCATCTACTTAAAAAAAAGGAATAGGCTTTCTAGGTGGCATAGTGGTAAAGAATCCATCTGCCAAGCAGGAGACGCAATAAATATGGGTTCGATGCCTGGGTCATCTATATCCCCTTAAGAAAAGGACAACCCACTCCAGTATTCTTGCCTGGGAAATTCCATGGACAGAGGAGCCTGATGAGCTATAGCCCAAGGGGTCACAAAGAGTCAAATATGACTGAATGACTGAGAACATACACAAAAAGAATAAATAAATGAATATTATAGGCCAAGAAAAAAGCAGGCTGCTTGCCAATAAAGGACAGAAATGCTATGGACCTAACAGAAGTAGAAGATATTAAGAAGAGGTGGCAAGAATACACAGAAGACTGTGCAAAAAAGATCTTCATGACCCAGATAATCACGATGGTGTGATCACTCACCTAGAGCCACACATTCTGGACTGTGAAGTCAAATGAGCCTTAGGAAGTATCACTACGAACAAAGCTAGTGGAGGTGATGAAATTCCAGTTGAGCCATTTCATATCCTAAAAGATGATGCTGGAAAAGTGCTGCACTCAATATGTAAGCAAATTTGGAAAACTCAGCAGTGGCCACAGGACTGGAAAAGGTCAGTTTTCATTCCAGTCCCAAAGAAAGGCAATGCCAAAGAATGTTCAAACTATTACAAAATTGCACTCATCTCAGTTCAGTTCAGTTCAGTTCAGTTCAGTTGCTCAGATGTGTCCGACTCTTTGCGACCCGATGAATCGCAGCACGCCAGGCCTCCCTGTCCATCACCAACTCCCAGAGTTCATTCAGACTCGCATCCATCGAGTCAGTGATGCCATCCAGCCATCTCATCCTCTGTCGTCCCCTTCTCCTCCTACCCCCAATCCTTCCCAGCATCAGAGTCTTTTCCAATGAGTCAACTCTTCACATGAGGTGGCCAAAGTACTGGAGTTTCAGCTTTAGCATCATTCCTTCCAAAGAAATCGCAGGACTGATCTCCTTCAGAATGGACTGGTTGGATCTCCTTGCAGTCCAAGGGACTCGCAAGAGTCTTCTCCAACACCACAGTTCAAAAGCATCAATTCTTCGGTGCTCAGCCTTCTTCAGAGTCCAACTCTCACATCCATACATGACCACTGGAAAAACCATAGCCTTGACTAGACGGACCTTAGTCGGCAAAGTAATGTCTCTGCTTTTGAATATGCTATCTAGGTTGGTCATAACTTTTCTTCCAAGGAGTAAGCGTCTTTTAATTTCATGTCTGCAGTCACCATCTGCAGTGATTTTGGAGCACTCATCTCACATGCTAGTAAAGTAATGCTCAAAATTTTCCAAGCCAGGCTTTAGCAATATGTGAATCGTGAACTTCCAAATGTTCAAGCTGGGTTTAGAAAAGGCAGAGGAACCAGAGATCAAATTGCCAGCATCTGTTGGATCATCAGAAAAGCAAGAGAGTTCCAGAAAAACATCTATTTCTGCCTTATTGACTATGCCAAAGCCTTTGGATGTGTGGATTACAATAAACTGTGGAAAATTCTGAAAGAGATGGGAATACTAGACCACCTGACCTGCCCCTTGAGAAACCTGTATGCATTTCAGGAAGCAATAGTGAGAACTGGACATGGAACAATAAACTGGCTCCAAATAGGAAAAAGAGTACGTCAAGGTTGTATATTGTCACCCTGCTTATTTAACTTATATACAGAGTACATCATGAGAAACACTGGGTGGAAGAAGCACAAGCTGGAATCAAGATTGCCAAGAGAAATATCAACAATCTCAGATATGCTTATGACACCATCCTTATGGCAGAAAGTGAAGAAAAACTAAGGAAACTCTTGACGTGAAAGAAGAGAGTGAAAAAGTTGGCTTAAAGCTTAACATTCAGAAAACTAAAATTATGGCATCTGGTCCCATCACTTCATGGCAAATAGATGGGCAAACAGTGGAAACAGTGTCAGACTTTATTTTGGGGGCCAAAATCACCGAAGATGGTGATGCAGCCATGAAATTAAAAGATGCTTACTCTGTGAAAGGAAAGTTATGACCAACCTAGACAGAATATTAAAAAGCAGAGACTTTACTTTGTCAACAAATGTCTGTCTAGTCAAGGCTATGATTTTTCCAGTAGTCATGTATGGATGGGAGAGTTGGACTCTAAAGAAAGCTGAGCACCAAAGAACTGATGCTTTTGAACTCTGGTATTGGAGAAGACTCTTGAGAGTCCCTTGGACTGCAAGGAGATCCATCCAGTCCACTCTAAAGGAGATCAGTCCCGGGTGTTCATTGGAAGGACTGATATTGAATCTGAAACTCCAATACTTTGGCCAACTGATGCAAAAGCTGACTCTTTTGAAAAGACTCTGATGCTGGGAAAGATTGAGGGTGGGTGGAGAAGGGGATGAGATGATTGTATGGCATCACTGTCTCAATGGACATGAGTTTGGGTAACCTCTGGGTTTTGGTGATGGACAAGGAGGCCTGGCGGGCTGCAGTTTTGGGGGTTGCAAAGAGTCGGACACAATGATCGACTGAGCTGAACTGAACTGGCTCCAAAGATTGTCACACAAGTAAACATGGACCAAAGCAATGATATAGGCAACTGTGGTGGCTATTGCCCTTCATAACTGGAGAAGGCAATGGCATCCCACTCCAGTACTCTCACCTGGAAAATCCCATCGATGGAGGGGCCTGGTGGGCTGCAGTCCATGGGGTCACTAAGAGTCGGACACGACTGAGCTTCACTTTTCACTTTTCACTTTCATGCATTGGGAAGGAAATGGCAACCCTCCAGTGTTCTTGCTTGGAGAATCCAGCCTGGTGGGCTGGCGTCTATGGGATCACACAGAGTCAGACACGACTGAAGCGACTTAGCAGCAGCAGCAGCAGACCTTAAAACTATGTATCTCCATTTTAGACCTGACAAAACTGAGGCTAAGTGAGTATTCAGTGAGTTTAAACTACAGGCCATCCAGATCTGAAATTCTCATTCTTTCCATTCTCTCCATCTTTGTACTAATATTTCATGTGAAAATACTTAGTCAAATACATGTACTTGTGCTAAGTCATTTCAGTCATATCTGATTCCTTGAAACCCTATGGACCATAGCACACCAGGCTCAAATATATAGTTCTGGACTAACAGGTGGGATTTTAGTTATACAAACTAACAGACAATGTCTGATTACTCCACGTGGATTTTTTTCCTTTCTCATTTGATAAAATGTACCATGGAGTTCCTAGGTGGTTCAAGTGCTAAAGCATACACCTGCCAGTGCAGGAGATGTGGGTTCCATCCCTGGGTTATAAAGATCCCTGGAAGAGGAAATCGCAACCCACTTCAGTGTTCTTGCCTAGAAAATGCCATGGACAGAGGAGCTTGGTGGACTACAGTCCAAGGGGTCATAAAGAGTCAGACATGACTTAGCAACTGAACACACACACACACACACATACACACACACACACACACACATCATTAATATAAGCTAATCCCAAATTCAGAGTTATTGATTTTTGTCTATGCTTCAGTGGTAGATTCTACATTACTAAGAAAAAAAAAAAAGGTGCTATAGCTCTATTGGAGGATGCTTTGTCCAGCTGTGGCATACATCCCTGACATCACACTTCAAAAGATCACCAATTGTAGGCATCTTTCAAAACTGAGATAATGGAGAGGTCTCCCCATGTTCAAACACCAGAATGGAGTAAAGACCACTAAGAAACACCAAGCATCCATACACAAAACTAGCTGGAAGCCTCACTTTCAACTTTCTCACACTTTCTCTTTCAAAAACTGTCTTTAGTTTTATAGAATGGGTTGTTGTAGTTGTTGTTTAGTCACTAAGTCATGTCTGACTATTTTCCAACACCATGGACTATAGCCTATCAGGCTTCTCTGTCCATGGGATTTCCCAGGCAAGAATACTGGATTGGGTTGCATTTCCTTCTCCAGGGATATTCCAGACCCAGAGATTGAACCCGCATTTCCTGTATTGGCAGACAGATTCTTCACCATTGTGCCACTAGGGGGTCCATGCAGTAGGTTAATGTACAGTAAGTAAAACAACACATTATAACTATAAGTAACAATAAGGAATAATCAACAAACATAATTTTGAATGAAGTCATACATTAAAAATACATACACTATGATTCCATTTATATAAAGTTCATAAACAGTCAAGCTAATCTCAGTGCTAGAAGTCAAGATATCAGTTACCTATGAGGTGTGGGTATAAAGATGGGTGCAGCTTCTAATTACTCAAATTTGATTTAAGGCAAAGAATATAGGTATCAACTGGTAGAAAAGAGAAATATTATGGGGAGAATTTTGTTCCTATGTATATGACTTCCCTAAAATAACATCGGTGCCACTTATTAAAACAACATTTCAATTTACTTACTAAAACTACTTCTAAGTTTACAAATCAAGTCTGATATTCACAATTTTGATGTTTTGTTTTATTCTGTTTTTAGATCATTCAGAAAATAAGGTCTACATTTCTCCTTCTCATTATGTTTTGAAGGACTAAAGGGGAAAATGAAAGAGACAGCAGAATCACATGTAAAATGCCCAAGTCTAATAAGTGGGCAGAGTTAGGTTGCTATGCAGTTTGAGTGGCTTCCACACTCTACTTCAGGAGGTGTTACTGATGGTAGTGTGCCAGGAGCCTATGTGAGGAATCCCACCTGTGACAAAGGTCATGAGGAAGGAAGCCTGACAAAAACACAAAGGCATGATCCGGCTTCGGGGGTTCCCCTGAGTTTTCCTGAACATCTACCCCAAAAAACAGAGTCTGCCTGCTTTATTACTGTGCTTTTCACTCTTCTGACATTCTCTTAAAAGAAGTGAATTCAGGGCTTCAGTCTCTTGCATCAGCTCAAGCCCCTTTGATGGCTCTCTAACTTGCCTGACCGGTTCCCTGGACTTTTTGCAGCTTGTGAATTGTTTACAGCCCCCCAACTGTGAAAGGCACAAAGCTTAAAGCATCTTAAAGATACAGAGCCTTTTCTAAAGAGCTAAAAATCATATTGGTGATGGATTTTCACTGTTGAGTCAATGACTGTTGCCAAGCCTCCATATTCTTTATCTTTTAACACCTGAAGGATATTAATCAATGTAATTGGAATATAGAAAAAGGAATATAGTAGTTTTGATGTTAGCAACACTAGAATTTTGAGTTAATTACTTTTCTTTTGTTATAAATCACTGTACTCCTTTTACTTGTTGTAAATTGTTGTGCCTTTGCTATGTAAGAATTTAACTTTATTTAGTGCTTTCTGAGAGTGGCACCAAACTTTGGAAAGAACAAGACAAATAAGTTTTCTGGTTGACAAATCGTTATCAGAAAAGGGCTGTAAAATGTTAATTGGCCCTCTGGCCAGAAGATGATGTAAATCACCTAAGACTTGCTATACAACTAGGTATGCAGAAAGAAAGCCTGGTTTTGATAAGAGTCAGGGCTGTTGATGCTGCATAATTTTATATTATCCATTGATGTCTATGTACATAAAAAGGTATAAAAGCCCTTTCTGGACAATAGGGGATGGGCCAGTCACTGGACTGGTTTCCCTTGTGTCTCCTCTTTACTCTAATTTCTGGCTGAATTCCCATCTGGAGCGAGGAGGCTCACCACGTCTGCTTACTTGCCCTGGCTTCTAAGTTCCATGAGAGAGAGCCCAAGGCGGGGCACTCTCCAATATTCAAATAGGTGCCAGTGGCCCAGCGTAGATGGTGCAAGTCTCTTGTCCTGAGATTTTATTGGCTTTCCCCATAAACCAAGTTATTCAGCCTCTTTTCTCCACTAAATTTTCCTACTACACTATTTCTTTCTAATCTAATCTTATATTTCTAAATAAATAAGCTTTCCTCACCTACGCCATTCACCCTTCGAATTTCCCTGGATCCACCAGGGCTGGACCCCAGCAGTAGTGGCCTAGAGTGAATATTCCCTGAGAAGAGGCAATGCTACCATATAATATAGTGGAAAAAAGACTCAAAAGGTCTTAGAGTATAAAAAATCCTCTAGAGTAAAAAATTCTTCCAATTCTTACTTTTCCTATTCACCTTCTGCCTCTGCTGTTTGTCTCTTGTAGGAAGAGCACAGAACAGGGAATGGTGGCACTCAAGTTGCTTAATGCCGTACTTTGTCTGGCCCTTGGAGCATAAACCAGACCAACAACAAAGGTCTGCTGAAAAATCCCTGATGGAAAGAACCAAGTGAGATCTAGGACACAGTAAGTGGATTATGTAGCTTCTGCACAGATGGACTCAGATTTCTACATGCTGAGCAGTCATCAAGATACCTGATTATACCCTCTTCATCCTCAACCTCCCACAAATCTCTCTCTCCTTCTTTTTGTGAGAGATGCTTGAGAAGAAACTCTTACAGTTTCAAATACATTATGAATTTTCCACAGAAATTTTATACAATTTCACCATCAAGGACTAGGATCATGTATTGACTGCTGAATCTTCTAAAAAATGAACTATGACTAAGTCAAGTCTCAGAAATAATCAGGAAAAAAAAAGCATCAAGGAATCACTTTAGCAGGGTAAGAGCTTCCCTACACTTTTTTTTGTTTTGTTTTGTTTTGTTTTTTTGCCATTCTTGTAGCATGTGGGATCTTGATTCTCCAACCAGAAAGTGAACCTGTGCCCCCTTCACTGGGAACAGTCTTAACCACTAGATTACTAGGGAAGTCCCCAAACTTCCCTCCTCTTAACCCAAATAAAGCTTTTTCTACCACTCCCTGAAGACAAAAATTCAAACATTAGAAGTCTGTTCCTTAGCTTAGGGATATGCCTTTGAAAATGCAAAATCCTTTGAAAGAGGGAACATCATAATCTCTTGTATTCATGTCTCCTGAGGATGAAATTGCTAATCAGTTTATTTCCTGAAAATAGGATTTGGTGTAAAAGATGACAGAGAAACTTTTGAAGTATTCACAGAGAAGTGGGTCCAAACAAAGTTGAGATTACTTTGTGGAAAAGAAAGCAAATATATAGAAAAGAGAACTTGAAATGATCAAAGAGAAATTCCAACTCTTAATATTTTTGTCAAGAACAATAGTTTGGCAGGGTTTGACAGAAACACAACTCCACCATCACTTCATTTTACATTTTTTTGTTTTATCTGCAATATATTCTTGTTGAATATCTATCATCATCATATCATCATCATTTGCTTTTACCAAATGTAAACACTAGGGCCCATAGAAGGTGAGTTGCTCCGTTTCCCAGAGCTTTTTGGTTTTTCCTATTTGTATGGACACTTCCTGGACCACCACAATTTCTGAATTCATCCTTTCATCAGAAGGAAATGTTTGTGGCTTTGCGGTATCTTTTCCTAGTGGGCTTGGTATCACCCTGATACACAGGCAAGAGGCTCTTACTCCAGTCCCCGAAAGTTGACAAATTACAAATTAAAGTATTAAACTATACATTTATTAATAAAAATAAATAAAATCATTAGAAAACAGGAGAAGTCAGGACTAGCACAGTGACCCAGAACCCAAAATAGCTGCTCTCTTGGCTCATGACTCATGACTAAATATAATCTGCATTTTACCTTTTAATTCTATTATATAGTTTTCAATAATTTACAATAAAAAGAAAATTGAGGGAGTTCTCTAGCAGTCCAGTGGTTAAGACTCTGGGCTTCCAACACAGGGGACACAGGTTCAATCCCTGGTCAGGGAATAAAGATCCCACATGTTGTGTGACATGGCCAAAACATTAAATAAAACTTTTTAAAGAAAGACTGAAACTATATGAAGATAATCTTAATTTAAAAAGTTGACTTGAAGCTCAACATTCATAAAACGAAGATCATGGCAACTGGTCCCATCCCTTCATGGGAAATAGATGGGAAACAGTGGAAACAGTGGCAGACTTTATTTTTGGGGGCTCCAAAATCACTGCAGATGGTGATTGCAGCCATAAAATTAAAAGATGCTTACTCCTTGGAAGGGAAGGTATGACCAACCTAGACAGCATTTTATAAACCAGAGACATTACTTTGTCAACAAAGGTCCGTCTAGTCAAGGCTATGGTTTTCCAGTGGTCATGTATGGATGTGAGAGTTGGACTATAAAGAAAGCTGAGAGCCAAAGAGTTGATGATTTTAAACAGTGGTGTTGGAGAAGACTCTTGAGAGTCCCTTGGACTGCAAGGAGATCCAACCAGTCCATCCTAAAGATCAGTCCTGGGTGTTCATTGGTAGGACTGATGTTGAAGCTGAAACTCCAGAACTTGGGCCAGCTGCAAACAGCTGACATATTTGAAAAGACCCTGATGTTGGGAAAGATTGAGGGCAGGATGAGGTGGGGATGACTCAGGATGAGATGGTTGGATGGCATCACCGACTCAATGGACATGGGTTTGAGTGGACTCCGGAGGGAAACCTGGTGTGCTGCAGTTCATGGGGTGGCAAAGAGTCAGACACGACTGAGCAACTGAATTTAACTGAAGAATGATCCATTTGTCTGCTTATTTGTTAGGTTTTTTTTTTTAATATTCTCTTTTTTTTTCTTTTTAACCATTCAGATGCATGTATAATGATATCTTATTGTGGTTTAATCTACATTTCTTTTATGATCTTGAACAACTTTTCATGCACTTAGTTGCCATCTTTATTTTCTCTTCAGTGAATGTCTCTTCCTATTGTTTGCCTATTTCCTAAAACAATTTTATTAATGATTGAGTTTTGAAAGTTCTGTGCATATTCTATTTTGGTTTGCAAATATTTGCTCCCAGTCTGTAGTTTATCTTTTTATCATCTTAACCATATCTTTTGCAAAGGGAATGTTTGTTATATTGAAGTTTGATTGTTCCATTTTTCCTCTATGGAAAGCTGTTACCCAGCCCTGTATTTCAAAGACTTTCTTTTATATTGTTTCTAAAAGCTTTTTTTCTTTTTTTAAGTTTTACATTTTAAGTCTAGAAGTTAATTTTTGTATAGAGCTAAAGATTTAGCTCAAAGTAGCTTTATTTGTTGTTTTTGTTTTTTTGTTTTGTTTTCACTCATGGTTGTCCAGTTACTCCAACAACAGTTTTTGCAAAGGTTCTTTCCCTGTTGATTACTGTTTCATTTTTCTTAGAAATCAACTGGGTATATTTCTGTCTGACTTCCATATTATCTACTTTATTACATTGATGTATGAATCTGTCCTCCCAATATCACAAAGTCTTAATGTAGGGTATGTCTATTTCTCTTACTTTATCATTTTTTAAATACTGGTTTCATATTCTAGTTAATTTGCATATTTGTTTAAATTTTAGAATAATCTTGTCTATAACCACAAAAAAAGTCTTGCTAGACTATTGACAGGAATTATCTTAAACCTGTACATTATTTGTAATTTGAGAGAGTTCAGATTATTACTACACTGAATCTTCCAAACCAATAACTCCATCAACATGTGGAGGTATGTTTCTCCATTTGTTTACTTGTTATTTGATTTCTTTCATCAGCATTTTGCAGTTTTGAGCATAAATTTCCTGTCCATGTATTGTTAGATATATACCTACAAAGATCACTTTTGAGACATTGTAAATAGTGCTACATTTAAAATTTTAGTTTTCATGTCTTTATTGCTAGTATATACAAATAAAATTGACATATTTTCATAGGTTAACCTTGAATCCTGGACATTACTTAGTTATCTTCTTAGTTCTAGGAGGAATATTCTTGGTAGATTTATTGGGATATTCTACATAGGCCCAAGATATCCACAAATAGGAACAATTTATTTCTTCCTTTCCAATAAATATAGCTGTCATTTCCTTTTTTGGTCTAACCTTGGTAAACAGAACATCTAGCACCATGTTAAGAGCAGTGAGAGTGGACATCCTTGCCTGCTTCCTGATTTTAGGGAGAAAGCATCAGTATTTCATCATTAAATGTACTATTAGCTATATAAGTTTGGTATTTTGTGTTTATATTGTTTGTTTGCTTTTGTTTGTTTTGAAAATGTCCTTTATCAGTTTGAAAAAGTAACTCTATTCCTGTTCTTCTGAGACTTTTAAAAATTGTGAATGGGTATTAAATTTTATCAATTTTTTTTCTTTATTGATAAACATGATTATATAAATTTCTTTTATTATCCTATTGAAATGGTATCATTCCATTTATCATGATTAATATAGTGGATTACACTGATAGATTTTTCAAAATTGAAGTATTTTTTCACCCCTGCAATAAACTCCTCTTGGTGTGTAAATATTTGTATATATTGGTTAATTATATTTGAACATATTGTATTAACAATAAGTACACTTACAGTCGTGAGGCGTATCGGTGGGAAGCCATTTTTAAATGTTGTCTTAATTTCATTTTTTATCAGGATATATTTGCTTCATTAAATTAATTGAAAAGCAATCAATGTGCTTCAACTTTCTAGAAGATGTGTAATGTGATTTTTTGACATTGAAAGACTTCTTAAGTGAAATCATCTCAGTAAAAGAAATTTCGGAGGAAGAGTATTTAAACTTGAGTTGTTTAGTTGCTAGGTCGTAGCTGACTCTTTGTGACCTCCTGTGACAGCATGCCTTGTCCTTCACTATCTCCCGCTTTTGCTCAAATTCATGTCTGCCATCCAACCATTTAATCCTCTATAACCCCTTCTCCTCTTGCCCTCCATCTTTCCCAGCATCATTCCGTTAATAGTTTGTGTGTGTTAAGTCACTTCAGGTGTGTCCAACTCTTTGTGACCCTATGGACGGTAGCCCTCTAGGCTCCTCTGTCCATGGAATTCACCAGGCAAGAATACTGGAGTGGGTTGCCATGCCCTCCTCCAGGGGATCTTCCTGACTCAGAGACTGAACCTATGTCTCTTATGTATCCTGTTTGGCAGGTAGGCTCTTGACTACTAATGCCACCTGGAAAGAGTCTCAGTTCAGATCAGTTCAGTTGCTCAGTCGTCTCCGACTCTTTGCGAACCCATGAATCACAGCACGCCAGACCTCCCTGTCCATCATCCCGGAATTCACTCAAACTCATGTCCATCAAGGTGGTGATGCCATCCAGCCATCTCATCCTCTATCATCCCCTTCTCTTCCTGCCTCCAATCCCTCCCAGCATCAGAGTCTTTTCCAATGAGTCAACTCTTTGCATGAGGTGGCCTAAGTACTGGAGTTTCAGCTTTAGTATCATTCCTTCAAAAGAAATCCCAGGGCTGATCTCCTTCAGAATGGACTGGTTGGATCTCCTTGCAGCCCAAGGGACTCTCAAGAGTCTTCTCCAATACCACAGTTCAAAAGCATCAATTCTTCAGCACTCAGCTTTCTTCACAGTCCAACTCTCACATCCATACATGACCGCTGGAAAACCATAGCCTTGACTAGATGAACCTTTGTTGGCAAAGTAATGTCTCTGTTCTTCAACCTACTATCTAGGTGGGTCATAACTTTTCTTCCAAGGAGTAAGAGTCTTTTAATTTCATGGCTGCAGTCACCATCTGCAGTGATTTTGGAGCAAAAAAAAAAAAAAAAAAGTCTGCCACTGTTTCCACTGTTTCCCCATCTATTTCCCATGAAGTGATGGGACCAGAAACCATGATCTTCGTTTTCTGAATGTTGAGCTTTAAGCCAATTTTTCACTCTCCTCTTTCACTTTCATCAAGAGGCTTTTTAGTTCCTGTTCACTTTCTTCCATAAGGGTGGTGTCTTCTGCATATCTGAGATTATTGATATTTCTCTCGGCAATCTTGATTCCAGCTTGTGCTTCTTCCAGCCCAGTGTTTCTCATGATGTACTCTGTATATAAGTTAAATAAGCAGTGTGACAATATAAAGCCTTGATGTACTCATTTTCCTATTTGGAACCAGTCTGTTGTTCCAGGTCCAGTTCTAACTGTTGCTTCCCGACCTGCATGCAGGTTTCTCAAAAGACAGGTCAGGTGGTCTGGTATTCCCATCTCTTTCAGAATTTTCCACAGTTTATTGTGACAACACACTCAATGCTTTGGCATAGTCAATAAAGTAGAAATAGATGTTTTTCTGGAACTCTCTTGCGTTTTTGATGATCCAGCGGATGTTGGCAATTTGATTTCTGGTTCCTCTGCCTTTTCTAAAACCAGCTTAAACATCTGGAAGTTCACCTTTCACGTATTTCTGGAGCCTGGCTTGGAGAATTTTGAGCATTACTTTACTAGAGTGTGAGATGAGTGCAATTGTGTGGTAGTTTGAGCATTCTTGCATGTAAGAATTAAAGATTTTAAAATTTAAAAATAAAAAACTAAAATTAAAAAAAAAAGAAATTGCCTTTCTTTGGGATTGCAATGAAAACTGACCTTTTACAGTCCTGTGGCCACTGCTGAGTTTTCCAAATTTGCTGGCATACTGAGTGCAACAATTTCACAGCATCATCTTTCAGGATTTGAAATACGTCAACTGGAATTACATCACCTCCATGGAGCGGTGGCTGCGCGGGTGCAGGAGGACCGAGAGGAGCTACTCCACGTTCAAGGTCAGGAGAGGTGGCCATAAGGAGATACCTCTCGTTCAAGGTAAGGAGCAGCAGCTGAGCTTTGCTGAAGCGGCCGTGAAGAGTTACCCCACGTCCAAGGTAAGAGAAACCCAAGTAAGACGGTGGGTGTTGCAAGAGGGCATCAGAGGGCAGACACGCTGAAACCATAATCACAGAAAACTAGTCAATCTAATCACACAGACCACAGCCTTGTTTAACGCAATGAAACTAAGCCATGCAGTGCGGGGCCACCCAGGATGGACAGGTCATGGTGGAGAGGTCTGACAGAATGTGGTCCACTGGAGAAGAGAATGGCAAACCACTTCAGTATTCTTGCCTTGAGAACCCCATGTACAGTATGAAAAGGCAAACTGATAGGATACTGAAAAGGAACTCCCCAGGTCAGTAGGTACCCAATATGCTACTGGAAATCAGTGGAGAAATAACTCCAGAAAGAATGAAGGGATGGAGCCAAAGCAAAAACAATAGCCAGTTGTAGATGTGACTGGTGATAGAAACAAGGTCCGATGCTGTAAAGAGCAATATTGCATAGGAACCTGGAATGTCAGGTCCATGAATCAAGGCAAATTGGAAGTGGTCAAACAAGAGACAGCAAGAGTGAATGTCGACATTCTAAGAATCAGCGAACTAAAATGGACTGGAATGTGTGAATTTAACTCAGATGACCATTATATCTACTACTTGGGGCAGGAATCCCTCAGAAGAAATGGAGTAGCCATCATGGTCAACAAAAGAGTCTGAAATGCAGTACTTGGACTCAATTTCAAAAATGACAGGATGATCTCTGTTCTTTTCCAAGGCAAACCATTCAATATCACAGTAATCCAAGCCTATGCCCCAACAAGTAATGCTGAAGAAGCTGAAGCTGAATGGTTCTATGAAGACCTACAAGACCTTTTAGAACTATCACCCAAAAGAGGTGTCCTTTTCATTATTAGGGACTGGAATGCAAAAGTAGGACGTCAAGAAACACCTGGGGTAACAGACAAATTTGGCCTTGAAATACAGAATGAAGCAGGGCAAAGGCTAATAGAGTTTTGCCAAGAGAATGCACTGGTCATAGCAAACACCCTCTTCCAACAATACAAGAGAAGACTCTACACATGGACATCACCAGATGGTCAACACCAAAATCAGATTGATTATATTCCTTGCAGCCAAAGATGCAGAAGCTCTATACAGTCAGCAAAAATAAGACTGGGAGTTGACTGTAGCTCAGATCATGAACTCCTTATTGCCAAATTCAGACTTAAATTGAAGAAAGTAGGGAAAACCACTAGACCATTCAGTTATGATCTAAATTAAATCCCTCATGATTATACAGTGGAAGTGAGAAATAGATTTAAGGGCCTAGATCTGATAGATAGAGTGCTGATGAACTATGGGTGGAGGTTCGTGACATTGTACAGGAGACAGGGATCAAGACCATCCCCATGGAAATGAAATACAAAACAGCAATATGGCTATCTGGGAGGTCTTACAAATAGCTGTGAAAAGAAGAAATGTAAAAAGCAAAGGAGAAAAGGAAAGATATTAGCATCTGAATGCAGAGTTCCAAAGAATAGCAAGAAGAGATAAGAAAGCCTTCCTCAGCGATCAATGCAAAGAAATAGAGGAAAACAACAGAATGGGAAAGACTAGAGATCTCTTCATGAAAATTGGAGATACCAAGGGAACATTTCATGCAAAGATGGGCTCGATAAAGGACAGAAATGGTATGGACCTAACAGAAGCAGATGATATTAAATTGAGGTGGCAAGAATACACAGAGGAACTGTACAAAAAAGGTCTTCATGACCCATATAATCAGGATGGTGTGATCACTCACCTAGAGCCAGACATCCTGGAATGTGAAGTCAAGTGGGAATAGTTTAGAACTACTTAAATAATCTATTTCAAATTGAGTAAATTTTGGCAGAGTATGTTTTTCAATAAATTGGTCCATAGATCTATGATTGTCAATGTTATATATGTAAAGTTGTTCATATTATTTCTTATTATTTCCATATCTGCAATATCTGCAGTGATACCTATTTTACTCCTGACACTGGTAAGTTGCGTCTTCTCTCTTTTTCTCTTTATCAGTCTTATTAGAGGTGTGTGAATTTTTGAACATTTTAAATAATTTTTCATTGCTTTCTCCATTGTGTTTTTTTAACATTCTTTTTGTTTTATTTTTAATTTTAGTAATCCCTATTGTATACTTTCCATCTTTCTGATTGCCTTGTTTTATTTTGTCTTCTTTTATATGTTCTTTATGTAGAAGAATAGAATATTGAAAAATGACTTTTCTATTATCAAATATACACATAGAGTATTATAATTTTTTTCTGAGTACTGCTTTAGCTGTATTCCAAAAAAACTAATAAGTTGTATTTTCATTTTAATTCATTTGAATGCATTTTTTATTTCCCTTGAAGTTTAGATTATTTATAAAGGGTTTGTTTAGTTTCCAATTGTGTGGAGATTTTATTATCTTCTATTGATTTCTAGTATAATTCTATTGTGACCAGAAAACATGCTCTGTGATTCCAATTCTTATAAAATTGTTGGTTTTGCTTTATGGCTCAGAACGTAATCCATTTTGGTTTATGTTCTGTGGATAATTTAAAAGAATCTGTATTCTGCTGTTATTGGTTGGAATGTTTCATAAATATTGATTAGATACTGTTGCCTGCTGTTATTGTGCAGTTGCTCTTCATTCTTGATTATTTTCCACCTTAGTTTTCTATCAAGAGTTGATAGAGAGTGGTTGAAGTCTCCAAATATAATCATGGATTTTTCTATGTATCATTTAGGTTTTATTAATTGTATTTCATGCATTTTGCAACTATTGTTGTTTGGTATATACTCATTTAGGGTCAATTATATCTTTTTTGGGGGTTGATTTCTTCTCTCATTATATGTAATTCTGTATTGTCCAGTAATTATTTGGGCTCTAAATTCTAATTTGGCTGATATAAATATAGTCATTCCTGTTTTCTGTTGTTAATGTTTTAATGGTATATATTTCTCCATCCTTAAATGGGTTAAATAGAGTTCATCAAAAAAAAAAAAAACAAAGAAAGAAAATATATAGTTATAATGGCTGTAGTATAATAAAAATAAATATTTGATATTTGTCCCTGGCAAAAAAAAAAAAAAAAGGCAATGTTATGCCCATACCCTGAAAACTAAATGTGACTTTATTTGGAAAAAGAATCTTTGCAGATATAGTGAAGTTAAGGGTATTGAAATGAGATCATCCTGGATTGCCTGTGTGTACACTGTATCAATTGACAAGTTTCCTTATAAGAGAGAGGAGAAGGACACAAGAAAAAGACATGTGACAACAGAGGCAGAGATCAGAAATATGTTCTCAAACCAAGAACACCTGGAGCCACTAGAAGCTGGATGAAGCAAAAAAGATTTTCTTCTAGAGAATTTGGAGGAAGAACAATCCTGCCAACAACTTGATTTTTTACCTTCAAAATGATAAATGAATAAATTTCTTTTGCTTAATCCACTTAGTTTTGGAGACTTTTGTACAGCAATCCTAGGAAATTAACACACATATTTTTATTTTCAACCTTTCTATATCATTATATTGAAGTGAGTTTCTTGTAAAGACATCAAAACATCATAGGGGCGGGCCATTTTTTCAATCCTCACTTTTAATCTCTGTGTTTTAATTGCTGTAGTTATACCAGTTGCATCAATAGTGTAATTATTGCTAGGTTATGGTTTAAATCTGTCATTTTACTTTTTGTTTTTCTTTTCTGGTTCACTTAAATATTCACTGTTTTGTTTTGTTTTTTTCTCTTTAGGTCCTTCATCTAAGTTCTTTGGCATATTTTAGAATTTCATTTTGATTTATGTGTGGTATTTTGTATAGCTGTTTTAGCAGTCACTCAGGTTTATATTACATATGCATAGCTTATCCAAGTCTACTCACATCATTGTTTTAACAGTCCAGATTAGGTGGAGAAACCTTACACCCCTTTACATCCATTTACCATGCCCTGTTTATAATTAAACTGTATTAAATATTTCCACTTTATATTTTTTAGAACCATATCCAGCCATCTTTCCTTCATCATCAAATATAATTTAGAAAAACTCAAATACATAAAAAATATATTGTATTTACCCATATTTTTGTTGACCATGTTTCTTATTCCTTGATGAAGTTCCAAGATTTCTTTTGTTTTTCTTCCACTCTAAATAACTTCCTTTAGCCATTCATTCATGGTGGTTCTGCTGACAACTAATTCTCTTCATTTTCATTCTTCTGAGAATATCTTGATTTTCCTGAAATTACTTTTTGCTGGACACAGAATACTGAGTTGACAGATTTTTTTTTTTCTTCTTTCAGCATGTGAAAAATGTTTTGCCATTTCCTTCTGGTCTTCATGGTTTCTTGTGGAAAATCTATTGCCTTTCAAATCATTTTTCCTATAATTAAGGTATTTTTCTCACATTTAATTGCTTTTTTTTTTTTTTTAATTTATAAGTGTTTGAATACAAGGTACCAGTGAACCGGTGAAGTTGCTCAATCATGTTTGACTCTTTGCGACCCCATGGACTGTAGCTTACCAGGCTTCTCCATCCATGGAATTTTCCAGGCAAGAGTACAGGAGTAGGTTGCCTTTCCTTCTCCTGAGGATCTTCCTGACCCAGGGATTGAACCCAGGTCTCCTGCATTACAAGCAGACGCTTTACTCTCTGAGACACCAGGGAAGCCCTGAATACAAGGTGCCTTGATATAAATATCCTTGACTGTTTCCTCTTTGAAATTCACTCAATTTTTGAATATGTACATTTATGACTTGCCAAATTTGGGAAAATTTCAACCAATAGTCTTTACATTTTTCTAACCCTTTTCATCCCTTTTTCTAAACCTTGAAGACACAAACATTACTATACTTTTGTTACAGTTCCACAAGTCCCTGAATCTTTTTTTTTTTTGCAGTTTATTTTCACTCTATTTTTCAAACTCAGTAATTTCTATCATTCTAGCCTGTGATTTGTGCTTCTTTCTATTTGTCTATTAAGACAATGCAATGATGTTTTTATTTCAGATATCCATATCAGAGCTTGAGACCTGGCCTCTCAGAGCAGAACCCTCAGTCCTAAAGATCCTCCTCTGAGTTGATCATGAAGGTACTGTGACTTAAAAGTATTTAGTAACCAACAAATTCTCTGCAACATTGTCCAATGATAATATAGAGCAAATCAAGTACAAATTTATTTCTCTCCAATATTTCATCCACATGTATAAGCATGCCTGATTCCAAGTTAAATCAATAATTAATCCTTAAATCACCACTTGCATCCACTGGTCTCAGCACAATCGATAAACTAGCATCTCTGAATGAAACAGAAAAAGGATGAAGCATATCAGGAAATATAGATTCATCAGAACTAGCATACCATTTTATGGAGGATGTCAAAGAGAAGTCAGGTATGACTTACTGTTACAGTGACTAATACTAGGTATTTGATCAAGACTTGACAGAGAAATTGGCAGTACAGGAAAATATAATTTTCTATTCCTGATGTGCCTAATTATATCTAGGGAGGAACTTAGCACCAGCAGTGATACAAGCTCAGAATAAATTTCACATTGGAGTTGCATTTTTCTTCTGAGATTATCACCAGATATTTTACAAACCTGAAATTTCCCAGTAGGGAGTAAGTTTTACAAAATCCTTTCACCACAGGCCAACAGAGAGAATTGTAGAACCAAAAACAATCTGGACCTTCCAATAGTATAAATTTACTTCCATTTATTGAGATATGGCATTTTCTTATAGTACGTGTAAGTCATATACTCAATAAATGATACACTTGTCTCCTTCTAGGCATTCTTCAACTGTCTTGTCTAATAGTTTTTAATTTTTTAACAGCGTCTGAGTGTTCAGAGATCTAACTGGTCAAGTTAATATTGTTGCAGGTCATTTATCTACAAAGCAACTCATGCTTGCAGATTAATCATTAGTTGTCTGAGGCCATTGATCTCTTCACAAGTTTATAGTTTCAGTACTACACAAAGATCTTTTCCTTTATTGCTTTTATTGGTCTGTCCATCCCCAACATTCATTTCTCTTTTAGTCCCTCATCCTCACATAATTTTTTTATATTCCCTCCTCTCTTTATATTCAGATGAAACAAGTCCCCCTCCGGGTTATCTTCTTTCTTCTGTAAAACCTACATTAAAATAAGAAGTCTCAAAAGTAATCCTAAGTTCAAATGAAACAAAAATTGTGATTTTTGTTTTATTTTATATTATGAATTTTGGGAAATACATATGAATTCAGAGTGGGAAACTATGAAGTAAGGTAGTAAGGAAAAGGCAAAGCTTATATTTTCTGATACACAGTGGATCAGTTCCATCTAGCAAATTTACTTTCATTATTTCATTTAATCTTAAAAAATTAGGTTAAAAATTAAGAAACTGAGGTTCATACTCCTTATTTACTTTATTTTTAATATAAATTTATTTTAATTGAAAGTTAATTACTTTACAATATTGAATTGACTTCACCATACATCAACATGAATGCCACAGGTATACACGTGTTCCCCATCTGGAACCCCTCACCCTCCTCCCTCCCCGTACCATCCCTCTGGGTTGTCCCAGTGCACCAGCCACAAGCATCCAGTATCATGCACTGAACCTGGACTGGCGATTCATTTCACACATGATATTATACATGTTTCGATGCCATTCTACCAAATCAACCCACCCTCTTCCTCTCCCACAGAGTCCAGAAGACTGTTCTATACATCCGTGTCTCTTTTGCTGTCTCGCTTACAGGGTTAACGTTACCATCTTTCTAAATTCCATATATACGCATTAGTATACTGTATTGGTGTTTTTCTTTCTGGCTTACTTCACTCTGTATAATCGGCTCCAGTTTCATCCACCTCATTAGAACTGATTCAAATGTATTCTTTTCAATGGCTGAGTAATACTCTCTACCTAATTTTATGGTTAGTGAAACTTGTCTGGGGATGACTGCTACAATTAAATATTAATACTTGTCTCCAGCATCCTTATAATATGCATAATATCAATAAAAGCATCATTTTTCCTCTTTGTCCTTATTTTTTTCCAGCTATAAAATCAGGATGAATAATTACATTATTTTCTTCTCAGCAGTGCTTTAAGTATAATGGGAATCTTTTACTTTATCTCAGTTTTAGCTAGTTTCCCAAAAAGATGAATAGGGTCTAAAGTCAGACAGCATGGTTTCCAACTCTACCCTTCTTTCTCAAGATTATTTTAGCTATTTGGAGTCTTTTGCTTTTTCCTTATATGTTGTGATGACCATAAAATAGTGTGGCAATATGTTAAAGTTTGGATTTTATGTACAATTAAGGACTTGCAAGAAGACAACCAAAAACTAGTTTTGAAAGCACTTAGACCTGTATGAATTTCACACTTACAGAATTATTGAAATTAAAGAAGCTTCAAATAAGAATTTCTTTGGAAAATTTCAGTACTGTGGCATAATATCCACTCTTATGAAGAATAAGAATGTGTACTTCCCTCTTACATCAAAGTTAAGGTAAAATACTTCAATGGGACCACCCTAGAACTTGAGCTATGAAATCCTGAAGACTCCATCATTGAAAAAGAATAAACATGAAGGACTATGGCTGATTACCTTTTCTAGGGGCAGCACAAGAAGAGAAAGCTGCATTACTATAGGAAAGACAGAAGCAACTAAGTCAATTAATGTTTAGGCTCTTCTGAAGCCAATCTAAGCTTGTTGCCCAAAAGTAGTGCCTGCAATGAACCCCATAGAGAGTTGGGTAATAAAACTCCTCATTAAAAAACTCTGTATTATTTTTTAGGCCAAACCATAGGCAATTCCAAATGTTTTCCCTGGCAGGTCTCATAGAAGACAGCTGACCTCCTGACACCAGAGTCGGTACACAGCCAGCATATTACAGTCTCTAAAGGAAGTTGCAGCAAAGCACTCAAACCTCTCTCTGTGGTCATATTTTTATGCATCTTTGCATTCCTAGCCCAGGCAACTAGGTTCACAGACCTTACTCCCATGCCTCAGCTGGGATCTTCCTACAGCCAGGTTGGGTAAGGGTGGTGGAGAAACCATGTTCTTCTTTCCCACTATGACACTGTATTTAGTACTTTTGTACTCCGAGGTCACCCCTCTACCACCTTCCAGCCCTAGAGCATTAGCTCTTAAATGAAATGAGTTGCCCTCACCAATGAAAGTAAATCAAACCAAAAATATAGCTTAATAAAGGCTCTTCAAAATTCAAACATCAAATTCCCAGCCCTTATAACTGTGTGTTATAACATAGAATGCTAAACTCTTTTCCCTTATTTACAGCAAGAGCTCAGTTAATGGTGACTTGGTGACCAGTTTTCAAAAATAAAGCAGTAACAAAGTAAATAATAATAATACTTAGCTTAAAATATGAAATAGTATTAGCTATAACAAATTACTGAGTCCTTGATAATCAGTTCAAATATAAATATGCTGAGTCATAGGAATATGGGGAGAAGCAACTATCGACTTTTTTAATGAAGGAGAATAAGCAAAGTTCTTAAATTTAAGTATAATTTAAATTGTTTTTCATCTTAAAATATGATTTAAATATTAGTAGTATTAGCTAGGAATAAAAATAAGATGGCACTCCAAGGAGGGAAACAGTATATATAAATGCTAAGCTATGAAAAAGCTAAGTGGGAGTTAAGGATCATGTTGTGTTTGTGTTTAGTCATTCAGTCGTGTCCAACTCTTTGTGACTTATGGACTGTTGCCCATCAGGCTCCTCTGTCCATGGAATTGTTCAGGCAAGAATACTCATGTGGGTTGTTGTTCCCTCCTCCAGGGGATCTTCCTGACCTAGGGATTGAACCCATATGTCCTGCATTGCAGGAGAATTTTTAACCATTGAGACACCTAGGAAGTCCAGGTATCATGTTACAGAACATTTCAAAACAAGAGTTAAAGTAGAGACAAGATTATTTTGAGCTAAGGATTTTATTTTGAAACACATTTTCAAGGAAGAGATCAAATGAGATATGAGTTTAAGAAGTAATATGCTGAAAACATAAAATTAAAAGAAAAACCTAGACAGAGATGAAATAAGAGACAGGGAAATCAATGAGAACAGCTATCTAATCCTATTTTCTCATTTTATATGTATGAAAATTGAGACACAAAATTTCCTGTATTTCTATAAGCTAGATACATAATTCTCCAATAAAAAGTTCCTGCCACTGGGCTACAAATATTATTTATTCAGTGGTTCATTTATTATCTATATTATTGGTTTATATTATTATTTATTTAATGATCTCCTTTCTTTCTTCATGCTTCACCCCACAGCAACACATACACATACACACACATACATGAACACACAAACATTTATTATAAGCTTCTTGATGTTAAGGGTTCACTCATTTCTCACCCATTCCTTTGTTTAAAAAGTATCCAGTAGGATTTATACATAGTAAGTATTTTGCAGTTGTAGACACTTGCTTGTGAGAGTGAAACAGAAAATTAAATATGAAAAAGACAAACGTGCATCACACACACTACACATTTAATTACTTTAGCCACATGGGGACAACAATAAGAGAAATTTTAAAGCCTCAAGAAGACTGGATTGTGGTGAGATAAGCACACACATACATCAATACTATATCAGTGGTTATGTTAACTTAAAACGTAGTCACAACCTGTAAATTGAGATTTATGTTTCATTTGGTGAGAATTTTGAACTTCAAGCCCAAGAGACAGCATCAAATAGCTTGAAAAGAATTTCAAGACAGATAGCTTGAAGAGAATTTCTGAAATCTCCTAATGTATTAGCAGGGAAAGAGTTAGGAAGGTTGACAAAACCTACAGAAGTTGTCCCAAGTGAAACAGTCTCAGCCCTCCTGTTCTGTCTTCAATTCCTGAGACATGCCTGTAGCCATAGGTTTATGAGATCACAACAATATCTCAGAATAGACACATAAGCTGCACACCTCTACCCACACACCTCTCACACTGAAACATTCACCCTAAAGTCAATGATTTCACAAGTTATCCTGAAGACACTAGTTAAGACTCCCATAGCTGGAACAGGGAGAAATTGGAAGAAGTTCTATTCCAGGCATTATGAAGAGCAATAGCATTAGAAAGAGTCATCATTGGCTATAATAATTGCAGGCTTTCCTGGTGTCTCAGTGGGCAAGAATCTGCCTGCAATGCAGGAGATTGCCTACTATGCAGGTGAATACCTGAAATGCAGGAGACTGTCTAAAATGCAGGAAGTATGAGTTTATCCCTAGGTTGGGAAGATCCCTGGAGAAGGAAACCCATTCCAGTAGTTCCTGCCTGGGAAATCCCATGGACAGAGGAACCTGGCATGTTACCCCCATGGGATTTCAAGAGTCAGACACAATTTAGCAACTAAACCACCATCACTATATTTGTTGCACAATGTTCTCAGTGGCAAGCATCAAAAGGTTAGAGACTTTTCACCTGAAAGAGTGATAGGAAAGGATACAAGTATTAAATTTTTCAGGTGACTAATCCCAAAAGAAAAATATAGTATCAGGAAAACAAACCTCATCTCTAGAATTAGAGGTTCAAAGCGCAAATTCTGGCTTGGAACAAAGTTGTGAGAGTAGATTCCAAGCGACTTCCAACAGGTATTGGGAGATGCCCGGGGGCATTGTCTTCTTCAAGCTGAAGCGGGAGTAGATCCTTTCTTGACCTCCGTGCAATTCATCACTGGTTACTATGTAAATGCAATCCGAAGCAGCTCTGTGAACAAACCAATAATTCTGTGTAAATCAGTCACTATAGCTGGATCTATCCATAGCTTTTAATCTGCATGTTTCATTCACAAGAAGGCAGCATGATTGGATTTTCGGTTTTATACAACTAAGGATTTTTCTATTAACAGGGAGAAGTTATTTCATGCCTTTTCCTTCAGTGATTTCCCGCTAAAGTACTGACCACAAATATGTCTATCAGGCTGCAACTGATAGAGCACACTTCAACCCTTTCCTTAAAACTAGAATTAATAGTATATGACTTTTCATACCACTATTAAAATGCATTATAACAGTTTGAAAATTCCTCAATGTAAGCTAGATACTGGATCGACTATTCTTGGAGAGATTCTTTGCTATGATCTTGTTTAGTCACTGCTGCTGCTGCTGCTGCTAAGTCACTTCAGTCATGTCTGACTCTGTGCGACCCCATAGATGGCAGCCCACTAAGTTGTGTCCAATTCTTTCATAACCCTATGGACTGTAGCCTGTCAGGCTCCTCTGTCCATGGTATTTCCCAGACAAAAATACGGGAGTGGGTTGCTATTTTCTTCTCCAGGGGACCATCCTGATCCAGGAGTCAAACCCACATCTCTTGCATTATAGGTGGATTCTTTACTGCTGAGGCACCAGGAAAGCTTATAATCTTGCTTTACAGACAATCAATCATACATTTTGACAGTTTGAACCTGTGTCTAAAATGACCAAAATAACAAGAAAGCAGTTAACAAGTTTCTGCATTAATTTTAGTGGCAACATCAGCTTACCCTATAGCTGTCATATAACTGTGTTGGATTGTTGATGCCGAAAGCACATGAATAAACTAGAGACAATGTGACAGTGACTGGGGGACAGGTGAGCTTAGTTCTGGTTCTGCCATTCACCAGCTGTGAAGTTTTTACAATTCATTCAATAAAATATAATTGTTGGACAAGATAAAAATCATTCAAAGGGGCAATCACCATCTGATTAATCAGTAAATATTGAGAAGCAAGAGAATTTATAATGTTCTTCCCACTGTGATACTTACATAAATCAGTCCAGTAAAAATCAACCTGAGTTATTACATTTTAGGACTAAATTGTATAAACTATAAAGACGGTCGTATTAATTTTATCTAACAGATTCTCAATTTTATTTTTGGTAACCTACTCGATAGACCTCTGATCATTACTCAAGCCAATACAAAAGTAAAGTATACTAATACTGTGCTGTTTTGATTACTGTAGCTTTGAGGTACAGTCTGCAATCTAGTAGTGATATCTCTAGCTTTGGAGATCTCCAGTTCTTTTGCCAGAAGATTGCTTTAGCAATTCTGGGTCTTTTGTAATTCCATATAAATTTTAGAATTATTTATTCTAGTTCTGTGAAAAATGCCATAGATATTTTGATGATGATGCTTAGCCACTCAGTTGTCTCCAACTCTGTGCAACCCATGGACTGTAACCTGATACACTCCTCTGTCCATGGAATTCTCTGTCCATGGAATTCTCCAGGCAAGAGTACTAGAGTGGGTTGCCATGCCCTCCTCCAGGGATCTTCCAACCTAGGGATTGAACCCAGGTCTCCTGCACTGTAGGCAGATTCCTTACCACCGAGCCACCAAGGAAACCCTAGATATTTTTGTGTATTGCTTTCGTTAGTGTTGTCTGTGTAACATTAATTCTTCCGATCTGAATCCATAGAATGTCTTTGCATTTCTTAGTTTCCTTCATTAGCGCTTTAGTTTTCAAAGTATAAGTTTTTTACTACCTTAGTTAAGTTTGTCTAGATATTTTATGATTTTCATGTGATTTTAAAATCTCTCTCTCTGACGTATTATTAGTGTAGACAAAAGCATAGATTTCTGTATATAAATCCCATATCCCAAACCTTTTCTGAATTCATTTTTTTTAGTTCTCATCGTTTTAGTGTGAAAACTTCAAGGATTTCTATATAAAGTATCATGTCATCTGCAGATAGTAAGAGATTTACTTCTTCCCTTCCAATTTGGATGCCTTTTATTTCTTTTTCTCATCTGATTTCAATGGTTAGGACTTCTAATACTTTGTTCAATAGAAGTGTTGAAAATGGAAATCCTTGTTTTGTTCCTAATTGTAGAGGAAACACTTTCAGCTTTTCACCATTGAATATGATGCTACCTGTAGGTTTGTCATGAACTGACTTTATCAAGTGGATATGTGCTCCCTCTATACCCACTTGCATGAGAGTTTTTAACATTATAGATGATGAATTTTGTAAAAACTTTTTTATGCATCTATTGAGATGATCATGTGATTTTTATTATTTCTTCTATTAGTTTGGTGTATCAAAGTGATTGATTTGTGAATCTTGAACCATCATGCCCCTGGAATAAATCCAACTTGATCACGGTGTATGATCCAATTTGCTAGTATTTTGTTGAGGATTTTTACATCTATAGTTATCAAAGATATTGGCTTGTAATTCTTTCTTTGTAGTGTCTTTGTCTAATTTCGGTGTCAGGGTTATATTGGCCTTATAAAATATATTTGGAAGTGTCTGTTCTCTTCAAGTGTTCTGTCCTCTTCCCCTTATGAAGTTGTCTGGTCCAGGACTTTTTATCAGAAATTTTTTATTACAAACAATTTCCATACAGTGATCAGCCTGTTCAAATAGTCTGTTTCTTCTAGATTCATCTTGGCAGGCTGTATGTTTCTAGAAATTTGTCTATTTCTTCTAGGTTATCCACTTCATTTGAGGTATTCCCTTATGATTCCTTTGATTCCTTGTATCTCTGTGGTGTAAGCTGTTATTTTTCTTCTTCACTTCTTATTTGGCATATTTGGGCCCTCTCTCTTTTCATCTTGGTGAGCTTGCCTTTAAGTATATCAATGTAATTTATCATTTGAAAAACAAGCTCTTGGTTTCATTGATCTTTTCTATTGTTTTCTGTTCTCTATTTTGCTTATTTTCTCTCTGATTTTTTTATTTCCTTCTGCTGAGTTTGGGTGTTGCCTTTTCTTTTTTTTTCTAATTCTGTTAGGGGGTGGTTTAGGTTGTTTATTTGAGATTTTTCTTACTTCTGGAAGAAGGCTTGTATCACCATAATGTTCCCCTCTTAGAACTGCTCTTGCTAAATCCAATAGATTTTTGGAGTGTTGTTTTTTCATTTTCAATATTTTGAGGTATTTCTTGATTTCTTCTTTGATTTCCTGATTAACAAACACACTTTTTTTTCTTAGCTGTTGTTTAGTCTCTGTGTATTTGTTCCTTTCCCATTTTTCTTTCTGTAATTGATTTCTATCTTTAAAGAAGTAATGATAATATCCCAGGATGATGAAGGTACAGAGAATGATGGACTTCTTGTCCTCCTTCCATCCGTTCTCACAGAAAAAGAATGATTACCCTTTAGTTGAGTTTTTAATGTTATTAGGTGTAAATTTAAAAAAAAAAATTAGAAGTACAGAAACAAATTTCATCAATTAGGAAATAGTTAAAGAAATAATAGTCCAGCTATTTACTGAACTATTACGCTGCCATTAGAAAAAATGAATTAAGTATTCTGGTAGTTTGTGGAGTTCTCTTTATTGTGGAGTTTTCTCGCTGTATGGGGAGGGAGGAGGGAGGGAGGTTCAGGATGGGGAACACGTGTATACCTGTGGCGGATTCATGCTGATGTATGGTAAAACCAATACAATATTGTAAAGTAATTAACTTCCAATTAAAATAAATAAATTTATATTAAGAAAAACTGAATTAAGTATACAAGCGCTGATTAAAAATATGTTCAAGATTTATTGTCAAGTAAAAAGAACAAAAGTGGCTATAAAAGAGACTATGTAAAATAATCCAGTTTGTCTTATCAATGAAGAGAAGTAGAATATTTATGTTAAGAAACACAAAACACTTTAAAGAAGGGTTACACCTGAGGAGAGATATTGAGAATACAGGGATTGAGGTAAAGGACACTGTTATTTTTATCTAATGCACTTCTGCACAACTGATGTTTTATCATAGCACAGATTACTTTTCTAATTAAAATAAAGTTATTTAAACTCAGTGTGGGTGATTTATTGTGGCCAGAAAATGCTAAAATGCCTTAATGATCCCTATAACAGTTTGATCATGAAATATTTCAGATATGTTGAAACATAAACAGAACAATTTGAGAAGCACGTGTCCTCATCCAGCTTAAAGAAATCTTATTTTTTCCTTCATTTAAAGAAGAATTGTTACAAATACAGGTAGAATTCTGACTACCCTTGCCTCATCTTACAAACTCTGCCCAACATGTAACCAATAATCTGAATTTAATTCTCACCATACTGTTCATGGGGTTCTCAAGGCAAAAATACTGAAGTGGTTTGCCATTCCCTTCACCAGTGGACCACATTCCGTCAGATCTCTCCACCACCACTTGTCCATCTTGGGTGGCCCCACACGGCATAGCCTAGTTTCATTGAGTTAGACAAGGCTGTTGTCCATGTGATCAGATTGGCTAGTTGTCTGTGACTTTGGTTTCAGTCTATCTGCCCTCTGATGCCCTCACTCAATGCATACCATCTTATTTGCGTTTCTCTTACCTTGGACATGGGGTATCTCTTCATGGCTGCTCCAGCAAAGCACAGCACTGCTCCTTACCTTGGACTTGGGGTAGCTCCTCTCAGCTGCCACCCCCAACCAGTCCATCATAAAGGAGATAAGCCCTGGATGTTCATTGGAAGGACTGATGTTGAAGCTGAAACTCCAATACTTTGGCTACCTGATGGGAAGAGCTGACTCATTTGAAAAGACCCTGATGCTGGGAAAGATTGAGGGCAGGAGGAGAAGGGGATGACAGAGGATGAGATGGTTGGATGGCATGACAAACTCAATGGACATGGGTTTAGGTAGACTCCGGGAGTTGGTGATGGACAGGGAGGCCTAGTGTGTTGTAGTTCATGCAGTCACAAAGACCAAAGAGTCAGACATGACTGGGCAACTGAAACGAAACTGCAACTGAATGCTCGTCATCTCATACAATTACTTGAGAGATTTACATAGACAGATGTCTGAAATGACATATTGTTTTACTATTTAAGTACATTTTAGTAATGCTTTACTTATCTTAAAACTATTCATAGTGAAAGTGTTAGTCGCTCAATCATATCTGATTCTTTAAGACCCAGTGGACTGTAGCCCACCAGGCTTCACTGTCCATGAAATTCTACAGGCAAGGATATTGGAGAGGGTAGCCATTCCCTTCTCCAGAGCATCTTCCTGATCCAGGGATCAAAACTGGGTCTTTTGCATTGCAAGCAGATTCTTTACTATCTGAGCCATCAGGGAAGCCCAAGACTATGTATATAAAAGGCATAATATAGGTTATATTATTCTTCAACTTGTATTACTTAGTGAAGTTGTGATATACCTCCTAGCTCGCCCTTCAAGACTGAAAGACTTTATGCCCAACTGCTAGGAGTGCTAGAACTGGTCTCCCTCACTTCCACTGTCATATTTCTCTGGAAATTACCTTGTGCTAAAGAAAGCTGTCTTCCCCAAGGTCATGTCATTACCATGGCAGGCTGGTCAACAGGAGAATAAAACCCCCTTAAACCAACTTAAGAAGTTTTGAATGGCAAACCTAACACCAGATCTCCCTTTGAAGAGTCACAGGAAGACTGTTTTGACTGCTGCTAAGTCACTTCAGTCGTGTCTGACTCTGTGCGACCCCATAGACAGAAGCCCACCAGGCTCCCCCGTCCCTGGGATTCTCCAGGCAAGAACACTGGAGTGGGTTGCCATTTCCTTTTCCAATGCATGAAAGTGAAAAGTGAAAGTGAAGTCATTCAGTCATGTCCGACTCTTGGCAACCCCATGGACTGCAGCCTACCAGGCTCCTCCATCCATGGGATTTTCTAGGCAAGACTACTGGAGTGCGGTGCCATTGCCTTCTCCGTTTTGACAAGCTAGGACAATACACAACTGAATCAAATGGTAAGGACAATTCAACTTTTTCAAATTGATTAAAATCTGGAAGATAACTAGCTACATTCCCCAGAAATACTAATTTCATAAGAAACAAAGAAAATCTAATAAAATATCCCAGATTAAAGGAAACAAAAGAGATGTGCAACCAAATACAGCATATGAGGAGGGCGTTCCATGTGCTATAAGGAAATTGTTAGGATAGTTTGTAAATGATAAGCCTTGATTGGTGCTTATTATAGGGCAGGCATTTTTCTAAGTAATATATGCTGTACTATGCTTAGCTGCTCAGTCATGTCCGACTGTTTATGACTCCATTGACTGTGGCCTGCCAGGAACCTCTGTCCATGGGATTCTCCAGGCAAGAATTCTGGTATGGGTTGTCATGCCCTTCTCCAGGGGATCTTCCCAACCCAGGGATTAAACTCAGGTCTCCCACATTGCAGGCAGATTCTTTACCATCTGAGTCTGCCTATGAGCCACCAGGAAAGCCCATGAATACTGGAGTGGTAGCCCAACCCTTCTCCAGGGGATTTTCCTGACCTAGGAATCAAAGTAGGGTCAAGTAACATACACATATATATATATATATGTGTGTGTGTGTGTGTGTGTGTGTGTGTGTGTGTAATATTGTATAATAGATAAGTATGTATATACATATTCTCATATAGTCATCACAGGCACCTTATGAGTTGTATGCTAAGTCACTCAGTCATAGCTGACTCTTTGCAAAACTTGGGCTGTAGCCGGCCAGGCTCCTCTGTTTATGGGATTTCCCAGGCAAGAATACTGGAGTGGCTTGTGTTTCTTTCTCCAGGGGGTCATCCCAACCCAGGGATTTAAACCACGTCCCCTGTATCTCCCGTGTTTTCCACATTGCAATTGGATTCTTTACCACTGAGCCATCAGGCAAGCCTCCACCTTATGAGTTAGGTAGAATTATTATCCTCATTTTGCAGATGAGGAAACTGAGTCACAGGAGGCTAAGTAACCTACCCAGAAAACACAGTGAGTTAAAGGCAAAGTTGGCATTGAGCACAGCCTCTACTGCTTATTCTAATAAGATCATTATTCCATACACTTTGGGCAAAAACTAAAGAGCTTGTCACCAAGTGTTGGTGAAATTGTGAAAAAATGGGAAGTTCTATTTTTTAATGGTCAAAGTGAGAGTTGTATAAAGGCAGTTGGGAAAGCAATTTGGCAATACGGAGTAAACCTGAGGATGCGAGTACTCTAAATTAGCAATTAAAGTGCTTTGCATATACACAAGGAGACCTGGATAGCATATATACAAGGAGACCTGGATAAGAATGTTAACAACAGCTTTGTCAGTAAGGCCCTAGTGCTCCACCAGTAAGGCAATAGCAAAACTGTTTTTAGTCACGTAAGGAAACACGGTAAAGCCCCAACATAATGATGTGAGATACAAAAATGCAATCATGTAAAATGCAGGCCACATTATTACGAAGTTAAAGAAAAACAGTTTTTCGGACTGTCCTTTCTCTAAAAAAGTAACACTAAAAATTATGGAAATCTAAAAAAGTGACTATAACATTAACTGAAAAGATCTCAAATAATTAATCATTACATTTAGAAATTGCATAAACTCTCTATGCATTTCCCTTTGCACCCAAAAGTTATAGGTAGTGATTTTTATAAATTTCCAGGTAGAATGGCTTTTGGGACTCCCCTGATGGCTCAGTGGTAAAAGAATCTGCCTGCCAATGCAGGAAACCTGAGTTTAATCCCTGGGTAGAGAAGATCCCCTGGAGAAGGAAATGGCAACCACTCTAATATTCTTGCCTGAATAATCCTATGGACAGAGGATCCTGGTGGGCTACAATCCACAGAATAGCAGAGTCAGACACAACTAAATGATTAAACTTCCACCAGAAGGACTTTTTAAAAAATGTTGATGCTAGTTTTATTACATTCTGATTAAAATATTGTTTTTCATGTTTTGACTTTATTGAATCTATCAATGATTTTTTTATCTAATATGTGATCAATTTTTGTGAATGTTCTACGTATGCTTGTATCCTATATTGGTGTATAATGTTTGATATAGAACCATAAGGTTGTAGGTAATGAATAGTACAATCTTCATTTTGCTTTTTAGGTCTTTTCTGTTCAGTTCAATCACTAGGTCACGACCAACTTTTTGGGACCCCGTGGACTGCAGCACGCCAGGTCTCCCTGTCCATCACCAACTCCCAGAGTTTACTCAGATTCATGTCCATTGAGTCAGTGATGCCATCCAAACAGCTCATTCTCTGTCACCTCCCTCTCATCCCTCCTTCAATCTTTCCCAGCATCAGGAAAAGACTTTTTCCTTGTGAGTCAGTTCTTTCCAGTGAGTCAGTTCTTCACATCTGGTGGCCAAAGTATTGGAGTTGCAGCTTCAGCATTAGTCCTTTCAATGAATAGTCAGGACTGATTTCCTTTAGGATGGACTCGTTGGATCTCCTTGCTGTCCAAAAGACTCTCAAGAGTGTTCTCCAACACCAAAGTTCAAAAGAACCAATAGTTCACTTTACAGTCCAACTCTCACAACCAAATAAGACTAGTGGGAAAACCGTAGCTTTCACTAGAAGGACTTCTGTTGGCAAAGCAATGTCACTGCTTTTTAATATGCTGTCTAGGTTTGTAATAACTTTTCTTCCAAGGAGCAAGTATTTTTTAATTTCATGGCAGCAGTCATCATCTGCAGTGATTTTAGAGCCCAAGAAAATAAAGTCTGCACTGTTAACACTGTTTCCCCATCTATTTGCCAGGAAGTGATGGGACCAGAAACCATGATCTTAGTTTTCTGACTGTTGACTTTTAAGCAAACTTTTTTCTCTCTTCTCTTTCACTTTCATCATGAGGCTCTTTAGTTCTTCTTCACTTTCTGCCATAAGGGTGGTGTCATCTGCATATCTGAGGTTACTGATATTACTCCTGGCAATCTTGAATCCAGCTTGTGCTTCATCCAGCCTGCTGTTTCTCTTGATGTACTCTGCATATAAGTTAAAAAAGCAGGGTGACAATATACAGCCTTGATGTACTCCTTTCCAAATCTGGAAAGAGTTCATTGTTCCATGTACAATTCTGACTGTTGCTTCTTGCTTCTGAATCATGACTTCTCAAGAGCCAGGTGAGATGGTCTGGTATTCTGATCTCTTTCAGAATTTTGCACAGTTTATTATGATCCACACAGTCAAAGGCTTTGGCATAGTCAATAAAGCAGAAATAGATGTTTTTCTGGAAATATCTTGCTTTTTCAATGATTCAACGGATGTTGGCAATTTGATCTCTGGTTCCTCTGCCTTTTCTAAATCCAGCTTGAACCTCTGGAAGTTCATGGTTCACATACTACTGAAGCCTGTCTTGGAGAATTTTCAGCATTACTTTGCTAGCGTGTGAGATGAGTGAAATTGTGCAGTAGTTTGAGCATTCTTTGGCATTGCCTTTCTTTGGGATTGGAATGAAAACTGACCTTTTCCAGTCCTGTGGCCACTGCTGAGTTTTCCAAATTTGCTGGCCTATTGAGTGCAACACTTTCACAGCATCATCTTTGAGGATTTGAAATAGCTCACCTGGAATTCTATCCCCTCCACCATCTTTGTTCTTAGTGATGCTTCCTAAGGCCCACTTGACTTTGCATTCCAGAATGTCTGGCTCTAGGTGAGTGATCACACCATCGTGATTATCTGGGTCATGAAGATCTTTTCTGTATAGTTATTCTGTGTATTCTTGCCACCTCTTCTTAATATCTTCTGCTTCTGTTAAGTCCATACAAATTTTATCCTTTACTGTGCCCATCTTTGCATGAAAAATTCCCTTGGTATCTCTAATTTTCTTGAAGAAATCTCAGTCTTTCCCATTCTATTGTTATCCTCTATTTCTTTGCATTGATCACTGAGGAAGGCTTTTTTTATCTCTCCTTGCTATTCTTTGGAACTCTGCATTCAAATGGATATATCTTGCCTTTTCTCCTTTGCTTTTTGCTTCTCTTCTTCTCACAGCTATTTATAAGGCACCCTCAGACAACTATCTTGACTTTTTGCATTTCATTTTGTTGGGGATGGTCTTGATCACTGCCTCCTGTACATGCCATGAACCTCCATCCACAGTTTTTCAGGCACTCTGTCTATCAGATCTAATCCCGTGAATCTATTTCTCACTTCCACTGTATCATCATTAGGGATTTGATTTAGGTCATACCTGAATGGTATAGTGGTTTCCCCTACATTTTTCAATTTAAGTCCGAATTTGGCAAGAAGAAGGTCATGATCTGAGCGACAGTCAGCTCCAGGTCTTGTTTTTGTGACTGTATAGAGCTTCTCCATCTTTGGCTGTGAAGAATATAATCAGTCTGATTTTGTTGTTGACCACCTGGTGATGCCCATGTGTAGAATCTTCTCTGGTGTTGGAAGAGGGTGTTTTCTATAACCAATATGTTCTCTTGGCAAAACTCTGTTAGCCTTTGCCCTGCTTCATTCTGTACTCCAAGGCCAAATTTGCCTGTTATTCCAGGTGTTTCTTGAGTACTTCCTACTTTTGCATTCCAGTCCCCTATAATGAAAAGGACATCTTTTGGGGGTGTTAGTTCTAGAAGGTCTTGTATGTCTTCAACTTCAGCTTTTTCAGCATTACTGGTCTGGGCATAAACTGAGATTACTGTGATATTGAATGGTTTGCCTTGGAAATGAAGAGGCATCATTCTGTCACTTTTGAGATTGCATCCAAATACTGCATTTTGGACTCTTTTGTTGACTATGATGACTACTCTATTGCTTCTAAGTGATTCCTGCCCACAGTTGTAGATATAATGGTCATCTGAGTTAAATTTATCCAATACATTCCATTTTAGTTCGCTGATTCCTAAAATGTCAACATTCACTCGCCATCTCCTGTCTGTCCACTTCCAATTTTCCTTGATTCATGGACCTAACCAGAGAAGGCAATGGCAACCCACTCCAGTACTCTTACTTGGAAAATCCCATGGACAGAGGAGCCTGATAGGCTGCAGTCCATGGGGTCACTAAGAGTCGAACCTGACTGAGCAACTTCACTTTCACTTTTCACTTTCAGGCATTGGAGAAGGAAATGGCAACCCACTCCAGTATTCTTGCCTGGAGAAGCCAAGGGATGGGGGAGCCTGGTGGACTGCCATTTATAGGGTCGCACAGAGTCGGATATGACTGCAGAGACTTAGCATCGGCAGCAGCATGAACCTAACATTCCAGGTTCCTATGCAATATCGCTCTTTACAGCATCTGACTTTACTTTCATCACCAGTCATATCCACAACTGGGTGTTGTTTTTGCTTTGGCTCCATCTCTTCAGTCTTTCTGGAGTTATTTCTCCACTAATCTCCAGTAACATATTGGGCACCAATCGACCTGGGGAGTTCATCTTCAGTGTCCTATCTTTTTTCCTCTTCATACTGTTCATGGGGTTCTCAAGGCAAGAATACTGAAGTGGTTTGTCATTCCCTTCTCTAGAGGACCACGTTTTGTCAGAACTCCACCATGACCCATCCCTTTTGGATCCTACATGTCATGGCTTTTAGTTTCCTTGAGTTAGACAAGGCTGTGTTCCACATGATCAGACTGATTAGTATTCTGTGATTGTGGTTTTCAGCCTTTTTAAAAATTTCTTATCTAGGTGAACTGTGTTCTACTCAAGGTAGAATATTGTTTTATTTTCAATAATGTGTTTCTATCCATGTCTTCTCACAATGCCTAGTGAAAGTGTGAGTCACTTAGTCCTATCTGACTCTTTATGACCCCATGGACTGTAACTCAGCAGGCTCCTCTGTCCATGGAATTCTCCAGGCAAGAATACTGGAGTGGATAGCCATTTCCTTTTCCAGGGGATCTTCCCCACCCATGGTTCAAACCCAGGTCTCTAGCATTGCAAGCAGATTCTTTACCATTTGAGCCACGTATGATTTTGCTTTCTGAAGGACCACTATATTATTTGCTATACAATTGTCCAAAGCATTCCAAATGGTGACTTCTAGCATTAAAATGCATCCTGTGTGTGTAAAATAAAGTTTTTTTCACATATGACCCACAAGTCTTTTTCTGAACCCAGAATCCAGAAAGCCTACTGTTTCTGCCCTTTATACTGCCAATTCACATTTCTTTGTGATTTCTGGTACAGAAAGATTTGCACTTTAATTTTGAGCTTAGATATATTTTAGCTAACTTATACTTTGCATTATAGTATTGCTAGGTATGTGTCTAGAACAAATAGGGATATATTCCATTTGTGATATTCTATAGCTATTTTGATAGGAATCAATTATTTAATCAACTTCTTTTTCCTCTGTTGAACTCAACTTACATGTAAAATCTCTGGGTCAAGAATGATGCACTCTAATTCTATTCACTCATTTACTTATCAATAAGAGTTCTCCCACCAATTTACTTATTGAGCTACAAAAATCTATTGGATGCAGCAAAAGTTTTTCTAACTTCTGTAGCATATTACTGTTATTTGTTTTATTGATGTGCCATTGCTTTGTATTACTGGTAAAATATTTCATGTAAATGAATCTTATCTCCCCAATTCGTACATGAGCTTTTCAATAACAAAGTTCACTCAGAAGCAGTTTTTCTAGCAAGAAAATCTAGAAATCCTCCCAGGGACTAACAATGAAGCTGAATATGGGCCACAATACAGGAATAAATAACTAGTGTGTGTGTGTGTGTGTATATATATATATATATATATATATATGCAAGGCAGAGTGAGTGGGGGAAAGTTACAAGTGATACTGATGTTGGGCCTTGAATTTGTGAGAAGAAAGTCAGCTACAGGCAGATAGGGGGCATAGACGTCCTGATGAATGAAGAACTTGTTATGCACAAAGATACAGGAACACCTGGCTTACTCAGAACCTAGTGATTAAGTTTAGCATGACTGGAGCACAGTCTGTCAGATCTGTCTCCACAGTACAGTAGTGCCTTGTCTGTCCTGTAAGAGGTTAAAGTGTAATTCTGCCAGTACTAGAGATCATTACTAGGGAGACTTAAGGAGGAGAGTGATACGGTTGTAGTTGGCTTGGGAAAAATAACTGTGTCAACAATTGGGAATATATATATATATATATACATATATATATATACACACATATATATATATATATATATATATATATATATATATATATCTCAGGAGGTATCTCAACAGAAAGGTATTACTATAAAAGCTACCTGATGTGCCCAGGGGAGACAGGCTGAAACACTGAACTACAGTAGTGATGGTAAAAATGGATAAGAGGTCAGATTTGCTGAATTTTTGGCAGATAGTGTCGCTAAAACTTGGTATTCAATTTGCTGCCACAGATGAGGCAGATGGACAGGGTGTCAATATTCCTAGCTCTAAAGATTGTATGAAAGATTCTTGTAGCCTAAGAACATAGGAGACAGAGAAAGTTTGAGGGTCACAGAGAAGACTTAAAGTTCACTTTTGTGGAGACGTGTGTTAGTCACTCAGCTGTGCCTGACTCTTTGTGATGCCATGGACTGCAGCCCACCAGGCTCTTCTGTCCATGGGATTTTCCAGACAAGGATACTGGAGCAGTTTGTCATTTCCTTCTCCAGTGGGTCTTCCTGAACCAGGGATCAAACCAGGGTCTCCTGCGCTGCAGGCAGATTCTTTGCTGACTGAGCTACCAGAAAGTCCTTGTGGGGACATGAGGGGAAAGAAACTCTCTCTCTGCTACTCCCTCCAACCCCCTCCACCTTGCTTCAGCCTTGATATGAAGGAATGTCATAAAGAATAACAGGCAAATACCAAGAAAGGCCACTGTGTCATGAGGTGTGTTCATAACATAGTATTGCAGCTTTATTCTACTCAGGGATAAATGGACTTTGGAAAATAATGCCAATGTTTGGATTGAACAGATTTCCCTGATGGCTCAGACAGTAAAGAATCTGCCTGCATTGCGAGAGACTAGGGTTCAATCTCTGGGTCAGGAAGATCTCCTGGAGAAGGGAATGGCAACCCATCCCAGTGTTCTTGCCTAGAGAATTCCATGGACAGTGGGCCTAATGGGTCCATAAAGTCTCAATGAGTCAGACACGACTGAGCAACTGTTACTACTACCACTACTACTACTCGGGTTGAAAAGAGGCAGGTTAAACTTCTAAAAAGAGTATTTAGCTGTTACACATAGAATGGATAAGCAACAAAGTCCTACTGTATGACACAGACAACTATATCCAATATCTTATGACAAATCATATTGGCAAAGAATATTTTTTAAATGATATATATATGTATGTATAACTGAATCACTATGCTCTACAGCAGTAATTAGCACAACACTGTAAATCAACTATACTTCAATTAATAATAAAAATAATTTAAAGAAAAAGTATTCTCTTTCATCACCGCTGTCATGATTCTTCCACAAAGGCAGTTAATACCCTAAATCATAGGGTCTAAGTGAAATAACTCAGTAAGAGCAGAGGGATACTGTCTATAAGACAGAACTAGATAATTAATAGCTTGAGTAAATAAATGGCCACTATCCAGGAACAGTGCTTACCTTCCTGTCTGAAGATTCTGGAAAGAAATATGGTTAAGATGCTCTTAAGTCATTAAATTACATTGTCATTGGAAGCTTGATGCCCTGGGCACTCCCAGAACATATGGCAGAAAAATATCTTGTCGAGCATTTCATTGCCAGCATCAATCCGCAGTTTTGAGAGTCACAGCTGCCATGCTGGATGGGGGCCAAGGATGTCTCAGGACTGCCTGTGCTTGTATAAGATAGATGGAAAGGTTGGCAATTGGTACCATCACTTTATTTTTATCTTGCTTCTGAGAGCATGGATCACAAGCCGCAGTCTGGTGACCTGTTTCCCCAGACCTTCTGCTCCATCTTCTTAATAGAAATGAAGGAAAGACATTGTGACCCAGGGCTATGCATCCTTAAGTGTGTGATGCATTGGCTTAACCAGAAAAACCAAGATTCTTTGTTCTAGTCTCATTTGTAATGAAACAGCTAAAAAGAACCCAGGTAAGAAATGGGGTGAGTGTGGGATGTTTGATTTGCTTCAGTAGTACCAGGTACTAGATTGAACATGTATGTATGTTCAGTCTCCAGGTCATGTCTGACTCTGAAAGTCCATGTATATATAGCCTGCCAGGCTCCTATCCATGGAATTTCTCAGACAAAAATAATGGGTGGCTTGCCATTTCCTCCTCCAAGGGATCTTCCCAACTCAGGGATCAAACTTGCATCTTCTACTTTGTAAGTAGATTCTTTACCGCTGAACCACATGGGAAACCCACCCAGTTTGAATAAGATAGCCCTTCTCTAGGAAGTTATTAAGACAATAAAGCTGCTTAAGTGAAGCTTGGAGCCTTAGCTAAAGCTGAAATAAGCAGTTACCTAAAAACAGGTAACAAGTCTAAGAGTGAAAGCTACTCTTTCTGATAAATATTCTACATTTGACTATCATCAGGGTTATCTAAAATTCTAGGTATTAAAGTCCTTTGTTTGACATTAAGAAATCATCTCATTTGATGACATTTTCACCTTTGTGAAGATGAAATTTTTTTTTTTAACTTTACAATATTGTATTGGTTTTGCCATACACCAACATGAATCCACCACGGGTGTACACGTGTTCCCAACCCTGAACCCCCCTCCCACCTCCCTCCCCATACCATCCCTCTGGGTCATCCCAGTGCACCAGCCCCAAGCATCCTGTATCCTGCATCTTTTGAAGATGAAAATTTTATCTTCATCAGGGATGTTCTTTTGTGACAGCATTTTGTTTTGTTTTGTTAGTTGTATTCTTACAAGGTAAAGATTTACTGAACTTGACTACTTTTTGGCTATAGATTCCTATGCACTGACCAGAACAGATAGGATAGTAGCAATAAAATATCAGCAAATTTGGATGCTTGAATAAATTATTTAGCGTAACAATAATACAATATTGACAGAATGGCATATCAGTTCAGTTCAGTCGCTCAGTCGTGTCCGACTCTTTGCGATCCCATGAATAGCAGCAGGCCAGGCCTCCCTGTCCATCACCAGCTCCCGGAGTTCACTCAGATTCACGTCCATCGAGTCAGTGATGCCATCCAGCCATCTCATCCTCTGTCATCCCCTTCTCCTTCTGCCCCCAATCCCTCCCAGCATCAAAGTCTTTCATATTTCATTAGATGAATCAAGATGGAGAAAGCAGATTGGAGAGGCCAAAGGCTGGAAACCCTAGACTAGGGCTGAACAAGAGTGGACAAAACAGAGATGCTATGAAAATGCAGAATGAGGGGATAGATGTCTTGACATTTATTTTCTAAGTCATCTCTGACTTTTGTGACACCATGAATTGTATGTGGAGCTTCCCCGATAGCTCAGTTGGTAAAGAATCTGCCTGCAATGCAGGAGACTCCAGTTCGATTCCTGGGTGGAGAAGAGTCACTGGAGAAGGGATAAGCTACCCACTCCAATATTCTTTGGCTTCCCTTATGGCTCAGCTGGTAAAGAATCCGCCTGTAGTGAGGGAGACTGGGGTTCAATCCCTGGGTTGAGAAGATCCCCTGGAGAAGAAAAAGGCTACCCACTCCAGTATTCTGGCCTGGAGGATTCCATGGAATGTACAGTCCATGGGGTCACAAAGTCAGACAGGACTGAGCAACTTTCACTTTCACTTTTCAGACTGTATGTAGCCTGCCAGACTCCTCTATCCATGGAATTTGCCAGCAAAATACTGGAATAGGTTGCCATTTCCTTCTCTACGGGATCTTCCTGACCCACTGATCAAACTCACATCTCCTGGCTCTCCTGCATTGCCAGGCAGATTCTTTACCTGCACCACCAGGGAAATTCACAGAAGTCTTCCTCCTCTCATTATACCCAGCATATTGCCGAAGTACAAAGAGTCAAGTTTAATTTTCCAAAGTTGATTGTTGTCTTTCAAATAAGGTCTAGCTTCTATATTGCGCTATTAATAACTCATATTAAAACCTCCCATCTACTTTTGAAGATGAAAGTTTCTCTCTGAACATGCTTGCATTATATGATTTTCTGAATTTTTCAGAAATTTGAGTTTTAAACAATGAACAAACAATGTATTTATTACTTATTTATACTTCTTTTGGGGACTTACATTTGTATTGAAGAAGGATTATAATTCAGTGAGGATAAGGCTGAGAATTCTAACCTTAATAACTTAAGACATTTCATAATAATAAGTAGAATCTTTCTGGATTAGTTTTGTGTGTGTTGGGCTTAGCTGACATATTATTTTATTCTCATGTTTTAGTGTTTCAAAGCACAGAAGCAGAATTTTTTTAATTTATTTATTTTTTAATTGAAAGGTAATTGCTTTACAGAATTCTGTTGATTTCTGTCTGCCAAAAGAAGCAGAAATTTAAGTACAAGGAATATGTGCTTGATAAGGAGTATGAATAATTAAATGTATTTAAAACTGGATGAGCAAAAACAAGAAAATAAAGAAAGCTTACCCTGTACTAATGTGTACTGCTGCTATGAAATGAGGGAGCAATATTTTTGAAATGAAAAGAAATTAATCTTCCTCACAAATTCTCTATGGCCTTTATGCTACTTTTAATTTTGGGGAAAAAAAGTATATAGAATACAAGTGAGTATGAGAAATTTAATCACACTCCTGTGCTTTACTATGAAAAGAATACAGAAAGAACCTGAGAGGATCATGTAAACAAAGAAACTGTAGTTGCTCATCAAAGTATAATTTTCCCCCTGAATTTTATCTGGTATGTGACTTTACCCAATGTTGGAGAATTGAAAAAGCCATACATTAAAATGAGGTAACAATCAAGCAAAATATTCTAAATCTATAGCAGGGTAAAGATGTGAATTCTGCTTTACAGAGTTTCATCTATCCATCCCCTCATTTTTTTTTTTTAACTTCTTATCTCAGGATAAGAAATGATTCATTCCCTTTTAGGACATATGTAAATGAGAGTTTATTATGTGGTTACTTGTGATTTGGAACATAAATTCCATGAGTCATTGAGGTCAGTTCAGAAATACCAATGAGGACTTTAAGAAAAAGAAAGGACTCTGAGGCTAAAAGTGATCGGAGAGAGGGTGACAAGCATGAGTACATGAGTGGATACATCAATAAATATAAGTGAAGGACTTAATTATGGAAATGCTACAGAAGAGTTGCTTTCTAAATTTTCAGTATATTTGAAAATTATATACTGATATACTGAAAATATATACTGATATACTGAAAATATATTTCAGTATATCAGTTTTTGTCTGACAAATTTTCAACAGTTAGTCAGTGATTTTGATCTCAAGTATTACAAATCTAGAAAACATGGCATTTCTCCCTAAGCCTTATCCAGGACAGCCAAAATTAAGACGTGGTATGTTTTAGACTTGTGTTTCATCATTAATGCCAATCTCCATATCATAAGATTTTATTTTCTGATTTATGAAATGAAAGTTCACAACATCAATTTTCACAAATCACATTTACCAAAAGTACCTGTTTTTTTTTTTTCCTTAAGATGAATGAATTTTTATTTTGTTTCTTCAATTCATAGCTTCATGGAAGATGCCCAGTGAGAGATAGATTATGACCTTGGGAAACATTTTCCAAGTCTTCAGTCTTAAACTATCTTTAAAAAGTAAGAATTCAGAAAATAAAAAAATCTTCAAACTCCAAAATAACTTCCCACATGGAATCAAAACCATCCATCAAAAGCGAATTTCCCAAAGTTAACTCTGTGCCAGTTACCTTTACCGCCTCCCCACCCCCCACTTATTTTCACTGGCTATTTATGGTAGTTGAAAATTTTTCTAAGGAAGGACATCTAACTTGTCTGTGCCTATATATATATATATATATATATATATATATATATATATATAAAATGAAATGATGACAACTGCAGTGCCAGTCTTGAGAGTTTAGAATATTTGTATCACCATGAGTCAGAGTAATTAGATTTGCAACATGTTATACACTGCAAATTTTACTTTTGCTTCACTCAAAGAATCAATTAAAATATGACTTCTTTATTTATATGCTATTGATTTAATCCTTATTGTAGGAACCCCATCTTCCATTGAGAAATGGCAAGAGGAGAAAAGTGACCTTATTGCTTAGAAACTCAGGTGAACGTTTCAGATGAATGTTTCATCTTCACTTTTCTGGCTCCTCTCCTTGCTTGTATTCAAGAAGGCACAGAGCAGTCAGGCCTGAAAGAAGTCTAAGGGAAAAGCTCTGCTGGCCAATCTTGATTGGTATAAAGCCAATCAAATGTTATTAAGTAATTGTTCAGGTATATGGAATGGCCCACTAGAATCCATGAGTAAAACAGAAGGAACATTTCCGATAAGGCAAGAAAAACAATGGTAGTAATGTAAGACTTTTGTGTATACAAAACAGTATATACACACTGTAGGAGAGATGTGGAAAGAGTATATGAAGTAAAAATTAGTGAACAGCATGTGGAAACTATTGAACTTGCAGTCTTCAGACTTGGATGAGAGGAGTTAGGAGAGTTGTACCTGACCTGCTCTCCTGAAAGCATTATTGACCAGAGAGTAATAAATTAATTTTGAGAGAGAGAGAAAGAAAAAAAAAAAAAACAGTAAAGAAAAAAAAAAAAAAGAGATGAGGGACTAGGCACTTTTCATACTCCCATTCTATGGGACTCAACTTCATTTTTGAGACAATTATTCCTTCCTTATAGCTGGCTTCTGGCTGCATAATGCCTTCTGTCCCCCAAAAAGCTACCCCAATGTCAATCTAGTTTCTCTTAAAGAAGTCATGGTCCAAAATAGAATATCATTTTCACCTCTCTCATCCTCTATTCAGAGTATTCTTTTCCTGGTACATTTATCAAAACTCAACTTTAAAAAATAAAGTGATCAATGATTTTTATGTATTAGTGTAAATTATAATTTCTTATTATCATTTCATATAGCTCCCTTTGAAAGGAAGGTAAAGACTAGAGACTCAGGAAGGAAATTGTCATAAAAAAAACCCTGAGTCAAAAACTCTGATAACACTTGTTTTTGTTTTGAATTTTAACTATATATAATAATTTCATGCACTGCTTAAAGTGCATGAAGTAATGTTAAAATAATGTTCTTGTGAAATACAACTACACTGGGAAGATCAAGTAGGATGGGTAGAATCCACTTGTGCTTTTATGCAAATGAATGACCCAGGTAGGTGATCAATATGCTACTGGAGCTCAGTGGAGAAATAACACCAGAAAGAATAAAGAGCCAGAGCCAAAGCAAAAACAGTATCCAGGTGTGGATGGGACTGGTGATGGAAGCAAGGTCTGACACTATAGAGAGCAATATTGCATAGGAACTTGGAATGTTAGGTCCATGAATCAAGGCAAATTGGATGTGGTCAAACAGGAGATGACAAGACTGAACGTGAACATTTTAGGAATCAGTGAACTAAAATGGAATGGAATGGGTGAATATAACTCAGATGACCATTTTATCTACAGCTGTGGGCAAGAATCCCTTAGAAGCAAAGGAGTAGCCATCACAGTCAACAAAAGAGTCCAAAATGCAGTACTTGGATGCAGTCTCAAAAACAACAGAAGGATTTCTATTTGTTTCCAAGGCAAACCATTCAATATCACAGTAATCCAAGTCTATGCCCCCACCAGTAATGCTGAAGAAGCTGAAGTTGAATGGCTCTATGAAGACATACAAGACCTTCTAGAACTAACACCCAAAAAAGATGTCCTTTTCATTATAGGGGACTGGGATGCAAAAATAGGAAGTACTCAAGAAACACCTGGAGTACCAGGCAAATTTCACCTTGGAGAAAAGAATGAAGCAAGGCAAAGGCTAACAGAGTTTTGCCAAGAGAACACACCAGTCATAGCAAACACCCTCTTCCAACAACACAAGAGAAGACTGTATACAATGACATCATCAGATGGCCAACACCGAAATCAGATTGATGATATTCTTTGCAGCCAAAGATGGAGAAGCTCTACACAATCAGCAAAAACAAGACCCGGAGCTGACTGTGGCTCAGATCATGAACTCCTTACTGCCAAATTCATACTTAAATTAAAAAAAAAAAAAGTAGAGAAAACCACTAGATCATTCAGGTATGACCAAAATCAAATCCCTAATGATTATACAGTGGAAGTGAGAAATAGATTTAAGGGACTAGATCTAATAGGCTTAGTGCCTGATGAACTATGGACGGAGGTTCCTGACATTGTACAGGAGACAGAAGGCAAGATCACCCCCAAGAAAAAGAAATGCAAAAACGCAAAATGGATGTCTAAGGAGGCCTTACAAATAGCTGTGTAAAGAAGAGAAGTGAAAAGCAAAGGAGGAAAGGAAAGATATACCCATTTGAATGCAGAGTTCCAAAGAATACCAAGGAGAGATAAGAAAGCCTTCTAAAGTGATCAATGTAAAAAAATAGAGGAAAACAACAGAATGGGAATTACTAGAGATCTCTTCAAGAAAAATAGATTTTGTTTCCAAGAAAATTAGATTTCCTTAGAAGCAAAAAAATTTTCCAAGATAACATTTCATGCAAAGATGGGCTTGATAAAGGGCAGAAATGGTATGGACCTAAGAGAAGCAGAAGATATTAAGAAGAGGTGGCAAGAATACACAGAAGAACTATACAAAAGAGATCTTCATCACCCACATAATTACGAAGGTGTGATCACTCACCTAGAGCCAGACATCCTGGAATGCAAAGTCAAGCGGGCCTTAGGAAACATCACTTCAAACAAAGCTAGCAGAGGTGATGGAATTCCAAGTGAGCTATTTCAAATCTCCAAAGATTATGCTATGAAAGTGCTGTACTCAATATGCCAGCAAATTTGGAAAACCCAGCAGTGGTCACAGGACTGGAAAAGGTCAATTTTCATTCCAATCCCAAAGAAAGGCAATGCCAAAGAATGCTCAAACTACCTCACAATTGCACTCATCTCACATGCTAACAAAGTAATGCTCGAAATTCTCCAAGCCAGGCTTCAAAAATATGTGAACCATGAACTTCCTGATGTTCAAGTTGGATTTAGAAAAGGCAGAGGAACCAGAGATCAAATTGCCAACATCTTCTGGATCATCGAAAAAGCAAGAGATTTCCAGAAAAACATCTTTCTGCTTCATTAACTATGCCAAAGCCTTTGACTGTGTGGATCACAATAAACCGTGGAAAATTCTGAAAGACATGGGAATACCAGACCACCTGACCTGCCTCTTGAGAAATCTGTATGCAGGTCTGGAAGCAACAGTTAGAACTGGACATGGAACAACAGACTGGTTCCAAATAGGAAAAGGAGTACATCAAGGCTGTATATTGTCACCCTGCTTATTTAACTTATATGCAGAGCACATCATGAGAAATGCTAGACTGGAAGAAACACAAGCTGGAATCAAGATTACCGGGAGAAATCTCAATAACCTCAGATATGCAGATGACACCACCCTTATGGCAGAAAGTGAAGAACTAAAGAGCCTCTTGATGAAAGTGAAAGAGGAGAGTGAAAAGTTGGCTTAAAGCTGAACATTCAGAAAACTAAGATCATGGCATCCAGTCTCGTCACTTCATGGCAAATAGACGTAGAAACTGTTGAAACAGTGTCAGGCTTTATTTTTCTGGGCTCCAAAATCACTGCAGATGGTGATTGCAGCCATTAAATTAAAAGACGCTTATTGCTTGGAAGGAAAGTTATGACCAACCAAGACAGCATATTAAAAATCAGAGATATTACTTTGCCAACAAAGGTCCGTCTAGTGAAGGCTATTATTTCTCCAGTAGTCATGTATGGATGTTAGAGTTGAACTGTAAAGAAACCTGAGCACCAAAGAATTGATGCTTTTGAACTGTAGTGTTGGAGAAGATTCTTGAGAGTCCCTTGGACTGCAAGGAGATCCAACCAGTAAATTCTAAAGGTAATCAGTTCTGAACATTCATTGCAAGGATTGATGTTGAAGCTGAAACTCCAATACTTTGGCCACATGATGTTAAGAGCTGAGTCATTTGAAAAGATGCTGATGCTGGGAAAGAGTGAAGGTGGGAGGAGAAGTGGACAACAGAGGATGAGGTGGTTGGATGGCAACACCGACTCAATGGACATGAGTTTGAGTAGACTCCGGAGCTGGTGATGGATAGGAAGGCCTGGTGTGCTACAGGCCATGGGGATCACAAAGAATCAAACACGACTCAGCGCCTGAATTGAACTGAAATGAATAAATTTTGTTTTTGTTTTTGTTTTTGTTTTTTAACCTGAGGATTTCTTAATTTAGTTTCTCACATGACTTAGTTTTCAGACACTTTTACCCCCTCCTGCATATGTGATTTCATAATGTCTTCCTCAAAATTTAATAACAAAAAGAAAAATATTGTCTATTTCTGGTGGTATATTAGTTCAGTTTGGTCACTCAGTCATGTCCGACTTTGCTACCCCATAGACTGCAGCACATCAGGCATTCCTGTCCATCACCAACTCCCAGAACTTTCTAGAATTTATGTCCATTGAGTCAGTGATGTCATCCAACCATCTCATCCCTTGTCGTCCCCTTCGCCTCCTGTCCTCAATCTTTCCCAGCATCAGGTTTTTTCCAATGAGTCAGTTCTTTGCATCAGGTGGCCAAAGTATTGGAGCTTCCGCTTCAGCAACAGTTCTTCAAATGAATATTCAGAACTGATTTCCTTTAGGATTTACTGGTTGGATCTTGCAGTCCAAGCGACTCTCAAGAGTTTTCCAACACCACAGTTCAAAAGCATCAATTCTTTGGCACTCAGCTTTCTTTATATTCCAACTTTCACATACATATTTGACTACTGGAAAAACCATAACTTTGACTAGATGGACTGTTTGTGGCAAAGTAATGTCTCTGCTTTTTAATATGCTTTCTAGGTTGCTCATATCTTTTCTTCTAAGGAGCACATATCTTTTAATTTCATGGTTGCAGTCACCATTTGCAGTGATTTTGGAGCCCAAAAAAGAAAGTCTGTCACTGTTTCCATTGTTTCCCCATCTATTTGCTGTGAAGTGATGGGACCAGATGCCATAATCTTAGTTTTCTGAATGCTGAGCTTTAAGCTAGGTTTTTCACTCTCCTCTTTCACTTTCATCAAGAGTCTCTTTAGTTCCTCTTTGCTTTCTGCCATAAGGGTGGTGTCATCTGCATTTCTGAGGTTATTGATATTTCTTCTGGCAATCCTGATTTCTGCTTGTGCTTCATCCAGCCTGGCATTTTGAAAGATGTACTCTGTACATAAGTTCAATATGTAAGGTGACAATATACAACCTTGACATACTCTTTTCCCAATTTTAAACCAGTCCATTGTTCCATGTGCAGTTCTAACTGTTGCTTCTTGACCTGCATACAGACTTCTTGGGAGGCAGGTAAAGTGATTTGTTTTCTCATCTATTCAAGAATTTTCTAGTTTGTTGTGATCCACACAGTCAAAAGCTTTGGTGTAGTCAATAAAGCAAAAGTAGATTTTTTTTTCTGGAATCCCCTTGCTTTTTCTATGATTCAACAGATATTGGCAATTTGTTCTCTGGTTCCTCTGCCTTTTCTGCATACAGCTTGTACAGCTGTAATTTCTTGGTTCACTTACTGCTGAAGTTTAGCTTGAAGGATTTTGAGCATTACCTTTCTAGCATGTGAAATGAGCACCGTTGTACAATAATTTGAACATTTTTTGGCATTGCCTTTATTTGAGATAGGATTAGAAACTTAGTTTTAAAGAATAGGCACATACTAGAACCTTAAATTTTGAATAACAGAAAATACATGTTTGCCGCAAAATAAAAAAGTGAAAAGTATTAAAAATTATCTGAGTAGTTCAGACTCCAAAATGTACTGTTTGGCAATGCCCATAGCTGCCATGTAGGCAGATGTGCACCTTGCCTCTCCCTGATGGAGGTGTCTCAGCAAAGCCTGAGCTCTGTAGAAAATGCAGGTGACCATGATAGTATAACTCCATTTGTATCATGGATTGGTAGGGGTCAGGGATGCAAAGTTTATAAAAGTCACATAACACTTTTAGAAACTGCCAAGCCTCGGAACGTCCACTTTCTTCTGAACCTTGAGTTGCTTCTAAATAAGGATGCATTAAATCATAACAACAGCCAGAGAAGCCGCAGCGGCAGCGTCCAGCCCGAGCCTTGCATGGGCCACAGAGGCATCAAAAATAATTCTGAGATGCACCACCTGTTCATCATAGGAGTCTGAGTCTCTCCATCTTTGATTATATAAGTTCTCTGAGGCAGACAGTAAAGCTCCAGTTCTAACTCCACTCTCTCACTACATGTATTTCCTACAACTGCCTTCTTTTCTCTGAGTGGTTTCAAAACCGCATGAGTTTTACCTCTTCCATAGATATGTATCCCAAACACAAGGAGACATGTTCTTTTCTCTGAACAATTTTGTGAGTTCTTTCTTTCAACACACATTTGAAGATATTAAGATATTCTAGTTGTAGAGACTTCTCTGGTGGTCCAGTGTCTTAAAACTCTGTGCTTCCAATGGAGGAGGTGTGGGTTTAATCCCTGGATGGGGAACTAAGATCCTGCGTGGCTTGTGGTGAGACCAAAAAGAAGACAAATACTGTTTATAAACATATTTTAGTTGTATATGCTAGCTAATTTGGGTACTCGTCATTCACAATGACTTAAAACCAGTTTTCCTCATCATAGCATCTAGCAAAGATACATTACAGTGGATCAATAAACACTGATTGACTTCAGGGCCTCCAAAAAATGTTTTGCCCTCTCTTTTATGCACTGAAGTTCTATTAACAATCGTAGTTTTAGCTGAATATTGCAATCCACATAGAAAATTCATACTTTAGAATATTCACTATCTAATTAGAATGCCTCCTCACTCCAACCAGTGACATAAATGTCACACTTTTATATTTAATATGCCTATTTATTTTCTACGTGTGCACATACATAATTTTTTCTAATAAATTTGATATATCTCATGGTACAAAGTGTAACTATTTCTAATTAGTTTGATCAAAGATACCACAGTCAGTGCTGAGAAATGGAAATTATGCTAATAAAAATTCTATTGCTTCTGACAGGAGGAAAAATGGTCATACATTGATTCAGTCCTCCTAGCCTTCCAGAAAAATATTTACACGTGACATATTTACAAGAGCACATAAATGCATATATAGTCATACTTTGTAATATTCCTAAAGGCCCTACAGCAGTAGCAGCAAGACAGTTAGCTATTTCTACTGACTCTTTTATTGTTTGTGCCATTTCTACACTGGTCTATTATGACTTTAACTCTTACACACTCTGCAAGGTTGAATGGGGCAAGCAATGAAATGAACTGATCATAAAGAGATCAAGTATTTCTCTCTTAGATTATCCTTTCATTCCAGAGTCTTCGATGTCAGAAGATAATAGGATATTCTTACTAAACCAAGATTCTTATAATGATTATTTGTGAAGGATAAACTGTCATTTATTAAGTATATAAATGTGTGGAGAAGTTAGCAGAAAATGAGCTGAACTCAGATCTATAGGGAAAGATCTGGAAATTACTGATTTGTTCCATAAATATGTTTAGAAGGTACCACAAGAAACCACCTAAGAAACAGAATGTAGAATAGTGAGACTTCCCTGGTAGTCCAGTGGTTAGAATTCTGTGCTCTCAATGCAAGGGACATGGATTCAACCCCTGGTTAGGGAATTAAGATCTGGTAGGTAGCACAGAGCAGCCAAAATACTATATCACAAAGAATCATAGCACAACTTAGCAACTGAAAAACAACCCAGTACCTAGCAGAAAAAAAAAAAAAAAAAAGAATTGAACTCAGATAGTTCTGGCTGCAGAGGTTAGACTACTGGAATCATCAAATTCTCTTAGAAATTATTTGTTTGGACTGTCTCCTATTAAGGGTCTCCAAGAGTTATCTTCTGCAATAACTATAATATATATATACCTATATATCTATATCTATATTTACGCTTCTTTGTGACCTCATGGACTGCAGCACACCAAGCTTCCCGGTACTTCCCTGTCTCTTGGAGTTTGCTCAAACTTACGTCCATTGAGTCAGTAATATCATCCAACCACTTCGTCCTCTGTTACTCCTTCTCCTCCTGCCCTCAGTCTTTCCCAGCATCAGGGTCTTTTCCAATGAGATGGCTTTTCACATCAGATAGACAAAGTACTGAAGCTTCAGGCTCAGCATGAATCCTTCCAGTGAATACTCAGGGTTGATTTCCTTTAGAATCGACTGGTTTGATCTCCTTGCAGTCTAAGGGACTCTCAAGTGTCTTCTCCAACATCGCAGTTTGAAAGCACCAAATCTTTGGTGCTCAGTCTTTTTTATAATCGAACTCACATCCGTACATTATTACTGGAAAAACCATAGCTTTGACTATACAGACTTTTGTTGGCAAAGTCTTGTCCCTGTTTTCCTTAATATGCTGTCTAGGTTTGTCATAGCTTTTCTTCCAAGGAGTAAGCATCTTTTAATTTCATGGCTGCAGTCACTGTCCACAGTGATTTTGGAGCCCAAGAAAATAAAGCCTGTCACTGTTTCCACTTTTTACCCATCTATTTGTCACGAAGTGATAAGACCAGATCCCATGATCTTAATTTTTTGAAAACTGAATTTTAAGCTAGCTTTTTTAACTCTCCTGTTTCAACCTCAACAAGAGGCTCTATAACTTCTCTTTGCTTTCTGCTGTTAGAGTATAATCATCTCCATATCTGAAGTTGTTGATATTTCTCCCAGCAATCTTGATTCCAGCCTTTGATTCTCCCAGCCTGCCATTTCACATGACACTCTGCATATAACTTAAATAAGCAGGGTGACAATATACAGCCTTGAGCCACTCCTTTCCCAATTTTGAACCAGTTCATTTTTCCATGTCCGGTTCTAACTGTTGCTTCTTGAACTGCGTGCAGGTTTCTCAGGCAACAGGTAAGGTGGTCCCGTATTCTCATCTCTTAATTTTATGAGGTGTGTGCTGTATCTTAATCTCTTGTTTTAGAGACTATGCCAGGCACATGGAGGATATTTCACAAATAAAGATTTTACCTCTTCTTTTCTTCATATTTATTCACTTATTTTTTTCATTTGATAATAATTGATAAGGACAAACTGAGTCTATGGAGATAGGTACTCAGGAGTAAAAACTTCTAATGTTATCCTTTCGTGTATGAAGCTTATAATCTACTAGTGAATGTTAGAAATTAATAATATAACTAAAAATAAATATTAAGTTAAAAGTATATGCCAAGGAAAAGGAAATACAAGGTGCTATATAAGGGATCTAAGGCTGTTTTCATGGAACACTTCCTTACAGAAGTGACATCGAAGGGAAAATAAGAAGCATGAATGAGATCAATCAAGAGAAAAACATTTCAAGGCAGAACAAATCTTATGTGAAAGCTCTGGATCCTAAAGAACTTTAGTAGCTGTTAGGAACCCATAGAAATTCAGGACAAATAAAGCACAGAGAATGAAGGTGTGAGCAGCATGAAATGAGGCCAAAATTCTAGACAGACAATGAGTGTGATAATTACATGACTTTCAATAGTTAGTGTAAAATGACTAGATTTTATCTTTTGTGCAATCTGAAGACTTTAAAAGGAACTAAGTGGAAACACTGATACTATCATACTTTTACCCAAAAGCAGATGATTCTGGCTTTTTTTTTTTTTTTTCATAATAATTGGAGGATAATTGCTTTACAATGTTGTATTGGTTTCTGTTGTATAACTATGTGAATCAGTCATAAGTAAACATATGTCCCCTCCCTCTTGAGACTTCCCCCCACCCAAAACCCCATCCCACCCTTCTAGGTCATCAGAGAGCACCAGGCTGGGCACTCCCTGTGTTAAAGAGCAACTTCCCACTAGCTGTTTATCTGACACATGATAGTGTATATATGTCAATACTACTGCACAGCTAGCAGCATGGGGAAATTTTTCAGGAAAACTTTTTGTATAATTGAAGAACTGACTCACATATATAGAGAATAAGCTAGCGGTTACTTTGTGGGATGTAACATAGGGTTGGGGACGTTGGAGGTACAAACTACTGGGTGTAAGCTAAGCTATAAGTATGGATTGCATAACACAAAGAATACAGACAATGCTTTCTATAACTAAATGAAGTGCAACATTTAAAAATTATATAAAAATTTAAAAATTAAGACATTATTAAAGCAAGATATTTTCAGCAATATGCTGTGAGAATAGAAGATAATGATCAGGTTTCAGAAACTGTGATAACATAGTCAAGCATGTGACTATGAGATTAAGGTAAAGGAAACATTGAGATGAGAAAGTCATATAATTGGAAGGCTAAAGTGTAAAGAAATTCAAATGTGAAGAACATGTGAAGATTAAAGGATTTTCACAGTAGGTAAGGAATGGAAGACATCAATTTCAGATAAATCTATGGAAAAAGACACAAGATGGCAATTTAACTTGACTTAGAGGAAGAATGGTCCCCTGATATTACCTAAGGCTATTGATATACCTCTATACCACAGTTACCTGAAATTGATCAGTCTATGAAAAGCCACAAATTACTCATGAGCTAATTGCTCCTTAGAAACAATCTATCCTAAACTACTTCATGTTACAAAGGAAAGATTGATTCCCAGAGAAATAAAGTGTTTCTCAAGATCACATCTTAAATTTGTAGGAAAATCAGTCCTAAGCCTCAGTCTGGCCTTCTTCCTGTACCACCAAATTAAGGTAATATTTCCCAAATAATCTGTAGTGTAAATGCCTGGGGTCTTCAAGCAAACTGTAAGTACTATTAGATACTTCCTTGTAGCTCAAATGATAAAGAATCTGCCTGCGATGCAGGAGACCACGGTTCAATCCCTGGGTTGAGAAGTTCCTCTGGAGAGGGAATGGCAATCCACTCCAGTATTCTAGCCTACAGAATTCCATGGACAGAGAAGCCTGGCAGGCTATAGTCCATGGGGTTGCAAAGAGTCGGACACAACTCAGTGTCTAATGCACATATAAGTACTATTTTTCTTTCTCATTCAAGTTCTGAACAAGTTGGTAAAAGAATATACAGCAAAATAGAAAACGAAAATAACTTCACTACTTATAAAATCTAAATTATAGCATATGGTTCAGTATGATGAAAAATGGATCAGCTAAATAAAACTCATAATTATAGATAATTACTGATGAAGTCATAAACAGTTTGGGGGGTGGGCATCCTACTCAGGTTGGAAATAAGATACACAGGAGTGAGAGAATAGCTGCTTTCTAAGGCAATCCATGCCCCAAAGTTGCATATTAATATGTTCTGATACACAATAGTTTCTGCTGTGATTAGTTTGTATTTCCATGTGAAGTCAAACTTAAATTAAAACAATATGCTTATTTATGAATAAAAAGCAGTCATAAGCTGCTTTAACTGTAGCAAGGAAAGCATCAAAGAAGACTATCTTTATATCACTTTGATTTCTGGTAAAATGTTTGTGAGTAAGTTAAATCTTCATAAGTTTCTGATGATTATCAGTACTCTTGTCACATTGGATATATCCACAAACTTAAAGGGAGTATTAAAATTATCAAAAGCGTGGTCTAATCTGGAGTGGAAGACCAAAGCCCTATATATACTATTGAAAAATCTCATATGATTAATATTTTGAGGCAGCATCCGAGATTCACGTGCAGACTACACAGCAGAGTTGGAAGTCACATGAAAAGATCAGAGGTTCACAATGATCCAGGTCAGAGAAATAAGAACATCCTGTTTACCTTTGTCATGTAGTAAACTGTATCCTCCAGAAACCCACCATGGATAGCTCAGATGCCATGTAGCCAAGTGGAAATCTGTAGTGGGGTCTTAAAGTTTAAGTAAATTACTTCCAGAAGTCATGTTTCCAAGCTATTTGTGTGGAACAAACAGTCTGAAATATCTGAGAATGGAACACTTATTTCTGTAAACAAGTCACTGCAATGAATGACAATGTAGCAACTTCACTCCTTGAAATCACTTTTATACTTTGGTTCTATTACACTGGATTAAAAATATTGTACTTACTACAATTAGCAATTATATTAATAAATATGCCCCAGCAAAAAGCAGTGCCCATCACATATTTTGTTTTTGTTTTTGTCTTTCTTATCAGAAAAAAGATATGTATTCCTTAGCAAACATTTGGTCAATTATAAGTTAGAGCAATAAAAATCACCCTTATTTTTTCTAAGTGGAGTTAAATCTTGGAGTCTTCATTTAAGTAATCAGCAGGTCTAACCCAGGTCATTGTGGAGGGGTGAAATCATTTGTGGACTTTTTTAGAGGAGGTTGTTTACTAGAAATACCTAAATTAACAACTCCAAGCTCTCAGTAGTTGAAAATCATAAAGGTACGTTTCTGTCTCACCCTACATGTTCAATGAAGTAAGCCAAAGAATTGTATTTATTGTAGTCATTTTAGTCTAAGAGCTACTCAAAAAAATGATGACATCACTATTTTAACATGTGTTTCTTTCTTTATAATCACTATGCCAGGAGAAGGAAGGGCACTGGCCCATTTAATATTCTAGTTTGAAAAACACAATCACCACTTCAACTCACCCTTCCTTAGCTAATCTTCTGGCAATGTGTAACTTCAAGTGGGTGATATGACAATTCTTTATGTACCCAGAAGTAAGGATCAAATATTAATAATAAATATTATTGAATATTTCTAATGCCTATCACAATTCAATCTTTTGGTTACTATATAGTTGATTTACTTTTTTTAAAAAAAATTTATTTTTACTTTATTTTACTTTACAATACTGTATTGGTTTTGCCATACATTGACATGAATCTACCACGGGTGTACATGCGTTCCCAAACATGAACCCCCCTTCCACCTCCCTCCCCATAACATCTCTCTGGGTCATCCCCGTGCACCAGCCCCAAGCATGCTGTATCCTACATCGGACATACACTGGCGATTCGATTCTTACATGATAGTAAACATGTTTCAATGCCATTCTCCCAAATCATCCCACCCTCTCCCTCTCCCTCTGAGTCCAAAAGTCCGCTATACACATCTGTGTCTTTTTTGCTGTCTCGCATACAGGGTCATCATTGGTTACTATATAGTTGATTTACTTTTAACTCTTCTCCAACGGAGGCATCCTGAAGTCTAGAATACACTTGTTATAGGTGATTATGTTTACAGTGTTTACAACCAATCCAGGATAATTCTTTTTGTTTAGATATTCATTGGAAAGACTGATACTGAAGCTGAAGCTCTAATACTTTGGCCATCTGATGCAAAGAGCTGACTCACTGGAAAATACCGTGGTGCTGAGAAAGTTTGAGGGCAGGAGAAGGAGCAGACAGAGGATGAGATGATGGGATGGCATCACCAACTCAATGGACATGAGTTTGAGCAAACTCCAGGAGGTAGTGAAAGACAAGGAAGACTGGCATTCTACAGCCTGAGGTGCAGCAGAGTCAGACACAACTTAGCAACTGAACAACAACAACAATAATCAGGGACTAAAAAATAAACTGTTTCCTATAACACAGCATACAATGATGAAAGTAGAATAGAACAAAAACAGTAAAGGTTCACTTCATTAAAAAGGAGTGAACATATATTAATCACTGTTTGCAGAAATTCTGCAATTCCACTGAGTAAATATTATTAGGGCTCCTCTAAATCTTGGGTGCCGTCTCAGATATCTTCAACTGCTTATTTTCCCTCTCTCTAGTCAGTACCTCTCCTGTGCTGGGCAGCTTTTTCATCCGAGACAAGTGAAACATCACACAGAAAGACATGGAATATGACTTTCTAAGAAGTCCCAGGTGTAAGATAAGGATAATACAAACCATACATATGGAAGAGTTTACTCCTAATGGAATGACCTCTGACAAGTGAGCAACAGGATAAAGAAAGGAAGCCTCCTTCCTCTCTTCGATGTACTATCTGTGTGGTTCCCCGTCACTATATTCTCTCTAAGAAGAACTACTTACTTTGGGAATAGTACATGGAAGAAAGGAAAGATGGCTTATTTATATTTGGTTCTCTATCTTCTCTCTCTGTTGATGAACATATCTCCATGGCAACCTGACGGAGACAAGAGAACCAAACACAGGCTGTTAAGTGCTTCAGCGAGGATGTGACACCTCTCTCCTTCTCACCTTTCATTGCCTAGAAAAAGTAATTAGATATGTTTAACTTCAAGGGTTACACAATTACAATCCCTCATATAACTGGAGGGAAAGAACAGGATGCCAGAGAACATGGATAGTGTCTACCCCAGCTGCCCTCAGTGCTTCTCTTAACTGGATGAGCATGCCAATGTCACCATCACCCCAGAAATATCTTTAAGGCTTTTTCCAGCCTTCAGGAAACTATACCTCTCTCCATTTTAGGATTTAGCTCCTCCCCTTATATGCAGAGTACATCATGAGAAACACTGGACTGGAAGATACACAAGCTGGAATCAGGATTGCCGGGAGAAATATCAATAACCTCAGATATGTACACGACACCACCCTTATGGCAGAAAGTGAAGAGGAACTAAAAAGCCTCTTGATGAAAGTAATATAGGAGAGTGAAAAAGTTGGCTTAAAGCTCAACATTCAGAAAACGAAGATCATGGCATCCGGTCCCATCACTTCATGGCAAATAGATGGGGAAACAGTGGAAACAGTGTCAGACTTTATTTTTTGGGGCTCCAAAATCACTGAAGATGGTGACTGCAGGTATAAAATTAAAAGACACTTACTCCTTGGAAGAAAAGTTATGACCAACCTAGATAGCATATTCAAAAGCAGAGACATTACTTTGCCGACTAAGGTCCGTCTAGTCAAGGCTATGGTTTTTCCTGTGGTCATGTATGGATGTGAGAGTTGGACTGTGAAGAAGGCTGAGCGCCAAAGAATTGATGCTTTTGAACTGTGGTGTTGGGGAAGACTCTTGAGAGTCCCTTGGACTGCAAGGAGATCCAACCAGTCCATTCTGAAGGAGATCAGCCCTGGGATTTCTTTGGAAGGAATGATGCTAAAGCTGAAACTCCAGTACTTTGGCCACCTCATGCGAACAGTTGACTCATTGGAAAAGACTCTGATGCTGGGAGGGATTGGGGGCAGGAGAAGAAGGGGACGACAGAGGATGAGATGGCTGGGTGGCATTACTGACTCGATGGACGTGAGTCTGAGTGAACTCCGGGAGTTGGTGGTGCACAGGGAGGCCTGGCATGCTGCAATTCATGGGGTCGCAAAGAGTCGGACACAACTGAGCGACTGAACTAACTATGCCTCAGTATTTGGGACCCTTGGAACATAGGACTTCCCAGGTGGCACAATGATAAAGAATCTGCCTGCCAATACAGGAGACACGGGTTTGATTCCTGGTTCAGGAAGATCCCCTGGAGAAGAAAATGGCAATTCACTCCAGTACTATTGCCTGGATAATCCCATGGACAGAGGAGCTTGGTGGGCTACAGTCCATGGGGTCACAGTGTCAGACATGATTGAGTGACTGAGCATGCACACGCCCTTGGGACCTAACGGTTCATTCTAAACAGATTAAAGGATTCACAGGCAAAGGGCTTTGACAAAGATCCTGATGAAGAGAAGCCATAGCTTTTCTGTTTACCTTCTTAGAGAGCTGGGTACAAGTGTTGTGAGTAGCAAAAATGTCTCACATTGCTCTGATCACAAGAGAATAAGACACAATATTACTTCAGTAGATTATTCTGCCACACTATGATAATGAATAAAAATATAGATTTAGAGGTCCATGAGACCTGTGCTCTAATATATGTTTTCACACTAGTAACTAGCATACTACAGTTTGAAGAATAATTTTTTCAAGTTTCTGAATTTTAATCTCATTACTGATTTCTTTAAAGTAGTAAGTATTTCAAATATTTTGTGTATGCTAACTGGAAATATACAGGTAAATAATTGGCAGAATAAAAAAATATGGTTTATAACTCTATTTATTTCCTATCAAAACTTAAGACCATGCTGTGCACAGTCACTCAGTCATATCCGACTCTTTGTTACCCTTTAGACTGTAACTCGCCAGGCTCCTCTGTCCATAGGATTTTCCAGGCAAGAATACTGGAGTGGGTCTCCATATCCTCCTCCAGGGGATCTTCACAACCAAATGATCAAATTGCAGGCAGATTCTTTTTTTTTTTTTTTTTTTTTGGTTTATAATATCTCTTTTAGTTATTTTTTTAAATATTTTATAAACTTTATTTATTTTTTTTAGTTTTTTATTTTTTAAATTTTAAAATCTTTAATTCTTACATGCGTTCCCAAACAGTAATCCCCATCCCACCTCCCTCCCCATAACATCTCTTGCAGGCAGATTCTTTACCTGATGAGCCATCAAGGAAGCCCAACAGATCCTAGATAAAAGTCATTGAACATACTGAATGATATCACATATATGTGTAGAATCTAAAAAAAGTACAACAAATTAGTGAATATAACAAAAATGAAGCAGACACAGATATAGAGAACAAACTAGTGGTTACCAGTGGGGACAGAGGAGCAATATAGGGATGAGGGTATTCAGTTCAGTTCAGTCACTCAGTCATGTCCGACTCTTTGCGACCCGATGGACTGCAGCACACCAGGTCTCCCTCTCCATAACCAACTCCCAGAGTTTACTCAAACTCACGTCCATAGAGTCGGTGATGCCATCCAACCATCTCATCCTCTGTCGTCCCCTTCTCCTCCCGCCTTCAACCTTTCCCAGCATCAGGGTCTTTTCAAATCAAACTATTGTGTTAAAGATAGGCTCAATGATATATTGTATGACATGGAAAATATAGCCAGTATTCTGTAATAACTATAAATAAAAAGTAACCTTTCAAATTGTATGAAAATAACAATAATTTTAAGAGATTAAAAGCAAAAAGAAAGAAACACAATATTAGCTCTATAATAGAGTGCTGTACAAAAAAATTAAAACTAAAAAAAATTTAAATTCAGTAAGATTCTGATTTCATGTTATTAAATTGATTTTGCCTAAAAATGTATTAAAACTTGGTTTAATTTATGTTAATATTCTTAGTTTTCTTTCTTATTACTTTCTTCTTCCTTCCTGATAAAGGATTTCAAGAAAGCCTAGAAAATTCTCCTGGGTATTTTTATTTTCTGGCCTATACCACCCAGCTGGATGAAAAAGAAAATAAAAAGTTACGTACATGCATATTTGTAATCACCTATCATAATGATGCTTTTTATTTGTACAATGTCTTAGCTTAAAAAATATATAAATATACATGACCTCATTCAATTTTTATAATGTCTTTGTGTACTATTCTAGAAATGAGACAACTGAAGATCTCTGAAGTTGTGCTTCCAAGATATAAAAGGTCACATTTAGGACAAATTCAAATTTTTCTTGAATGTTAAAATGTAGGGTTTTTTCTCCCCTTTTCCTTTTCATTTTGTTGAGTTTGTTGGTTTTTCAACATGAAAAGTACAGAGTAGTAAGTTCTAGTAGGATGAAAAAACCTAAGTCAATAGCAATTTTCCTTGAGGAACTTAACAACTACCTGGAGAGATACTATAAACACCTCCTAATTTTTTTAAGAAAGTATTAATTTATGTGACCTGTGAATAAATGCAGAGAAGCTATAGGACTATTTGAAGGAGTCAGGAAGGTCTACGCAATAGATATGTGTGATAGGAAGTAATAAAATTATTTTAAGATACCAAGTCTTCATAGTTCCATTCACCCAGAAATGTGAAAACATTTAGACATCGAGGACCAGGAAACAAAGCAACCAACTAATAATTTATTAAAACACTACATGGCAAACACAACTTAAACACTAAGGTAACATTCACATTAGGTATTTTACAAGTAAAAGGAATCCATGAGATGAAAACACTATGGTTATGATCATAGATACCATTTTATAGCTTAAATCTCATGTACTAAAGGTCTTACAGACAAAACCAGCTTTTTCTCACTGCAGCCTTCCATATATCCAAGCTCTGTTGCAGAGGAATAGAGGAAATTTTGTCTTCCATTATGTTTCTGCTCTTATTTACTTCCAAATTTCTTTCCAAATAATATAATTAGGCTCTTGATTTTAATTTCTTAATTTTGATAATTCTGTTGATTTCTGGTTATGTTAATGATGATTTAAATTACTAAACCTGCTTCATAAGCCTCTGGCTATGTAGTTATGTCACCATTTAAGGCTAAACCAGTTATCAGAGTTTACCTTATTATTACTAAATATTATTTACTCCTGAATCAAAAGCACTACGTTTCTGTGTCCCTTTCTATTTTTCCTGGCATTATTCATTTCCAATTTTTATTTATTTAGTTTTTTTTCTTTGCAACATTTTGTTTACTTTTATTTTTTATTTAAATTTATTTATTTTAATTGGAGGCTCATAACTTACTATATTGTATTGGTCTTGCTAATTTTTATTTATTTAGCTTTAAATGAGTGTCTCAATTTCCATAACTGTCCTAGTATGTATACAGGCATTCACACACCAGTAAAGTAATGCTCAAATTCTCCAAGCCAGGCTTCAGCAATACATGAACCATGAATTTCCAGATGTACAAGCTGGATTTAGAAAAGGCAGAGGAACCAGAGACCAAATTGCCAACATCCTCTGGATCATGGAAAAAGCAAGAGAGTTCCAGAAAAACATTTATTTCTGCTTTATTGACTGTGCCAAAGCCTTTGACTGTGTGGATCACAACAAACTGTGGAAAATTCTGAAAGAGATGGGAATACTAGACCACCTGACCTGCCTCTTGAGAAAGCTGCATGCAGGTCAGGAAGCAACAGTTAGAACTGGACATGGAACAACAGACTGGTTCCGAATAGGAAAAAGAGTACATCAAGGCTGTATATTGTCACCCTGCTTATTTAACTTATATGCAGAGTACATCATAAGAAATGCACAAGTTGGAATCAAGATTGCTGGGAGAAATATCAATAACCTCAGATATGCAGATGACACCACCTTTATGGCAGAAAGTGAAGAGGAACTAAAGAGCCTCTTGATGAAAGTGAAAGAGGAGAGCGAAAAAGTTGGCTTAAAGCTCAACATTCAGAAAACGAAGATCATGGCATGTAGTCCCGTCACTTCATGGCAAATAGATGCAAAACTGTAGAAACAGTGTCAGACTTTATTTTGGGGGCTCCAAAATCACTGCAGATGGTGACTGCAGCCATGAAATTAAAAGACGCTTACTCCTTGGAAGGAAAGTTATGACCAACCTAGACAGCATATTAAAAAGCAGAGACATTACTTTGCCAACAAAGGTCCGTCTAGTCAAGGCTATGGTTTTTCCAGTAGTCATGTATGGATGTGAGAGTTGGACTATAAAGAAAGCTGAGCACCGAAGAATTGATGCTTTTGAACTGTGGTGTTGGAGAAGGCTCTTGAGAGTCCCTTGGACTGCACAGAGATCCAACCAGTCCATCCTAAAGGAGATCAGTTCTGGGTGTTCATTGGAAGGACTGATGTTGAAGCTGAAGCTTCAGTACTTTGGTCACCTGATGCAAAAAGCTGACTCATTTGAAAAGACCCTAATTCTGGGAAAGACTGAGGGCAGGAGGAAAAGGGGACAACAGAGGATGAGATGTTTGGATGGCATCACCAACTCAATGGACGTGAGTTTGGGTGAACTCTGGGAGCTGGTGATGAAGGGAGGCCTGATGTGCTGCAGTTCATGGGGTCGCAAAGAGTCGGACACAACTGAGTGACTGAACTGAACGGAAGTGAAGAATCTTTATAAAGGCTCAAAAACATCAAAGATATTTTCTCACCCTCTCTCATCCCCCAGGGATAATCTCTCAGCCCTCCATTCCACACAGATCTATTTTGCTCTTCATCACTTTAGTGTTCTCCTGGTCTAATGAACAGCTGTTGCCCAAGGACCACCCTATATTCTTCTGTGTTGGATTCACTAGTCCCTTATTCTTCCCTTTTCTTGGTCTTGATTTATAGTTCTCTTGACTTGGTACAGTAGTGTAAGTTTAAAAAAAAAAATCTCTTGGAAGTTTGAAAGCATTGTCTTCTGTTCTCTGTCCTCTTGGAATGCTCTTTCACATATGGGTCTATATAATCTAAACTAACATGTTCATTTTTAAAACCTATGTATTATTTCTAATTAGTCATGTTTTCCAGCATCTTTTTTCTAAACAGATGATTGATCTTCTTTTGTGCCTATAAAGATATTGATCATAGGATATTTTGTTTCCCTTCCTGATTCTTGTTTATTTCTTTGTCTATCTTTTATAGGTTGCGCTAGTGGTAAAGAACCTGCTTGCCAATACAGGAGATGTAAGAGATGTGCTTTCAATCCCTGGGGTGGGAAGATCTCCTGGTGGGCTACAGTCCATGGGGTCACAAAGAGCTGGACATGACTGAAGTGACTTAGCACACATCTTTCATATTGGAGGATTTTTTTAAATGTCAGCATCCCTTGACTTTCCAGTCATATATAAAAAGTTGATTGAAAGTCGTGTGGGCATGAAAATCTTTACCATCTTTTGGGCTTCATTGTTGGAATATCAGGCAGAAAACTGAATTTTGTTTGTTTTACCGACAATTGTCAGTTTCTCTACCCACTGAGCTACCGAGGACTTTCCTCATAGCTCAGTCAGTAAAGAATCTGCCTGCAGTGCAGGAGACCCAGGTTACATTCCTGGGTTGGGAAGATTCACTGGAGAAAGAAATGGCAACCCACTCTAGTGTTCTGGCCTGGAGAATCCCATGGACAGAGGAGCCTGGCAGGCTATACCGTCCACGGGGTCCCAAGAATCGGACACGGCGTAATGATTAAACCACCATGCCAGTTTCTCTAGAGGAAGCCTCCAGTCTTCTGCCTGGAGCATTGTCACCTGTCTCATGAGAGACGGATGGAAAATGTAGCTGGGTTTCCCCACACCCAGTGTTCACCTGACTCCCCCCTCCATTTCATTCCCACATCTTACCCACAACTTCTCCTGTGTCTAGTGGACCAGAGACCTTTAGATTTAACTTGTCCACAAATGATGCCACTTGTCTTCTCATAAGAGGGGTAATCATTTGACTGTGCTTGGGTAGACCTATCAAACAACTTACTGTTTTAGCCATTTTAATCAGAAGCACTTTCTATGGTACTGAAGCTTCCCATTTCGAAGTCTTTATTGGATCCTTATGTGCAACTATCATACTTTTCAGTGCCAACTTGTGCTGTTGGTTCCCTCTCTTCTAATCTTCCATCATTTTTCCATCCTCCAGTGTTGTGTTATATCCTGTTCATTACTATTCTTCCTTGCCATTCTATTTCATCTTGTAAATTTATGAATTTTCATGCTACTGTCATTTCCTACGTTTAGTCAGAAATCTAGTTTAGTAATTTAATTTTTTTCTAACCCAACACACTGGAGAACAAAATTCTATCAATCACAGTGGCACACTTACAGAGAGATTTTTCAAAATAGAATGAAGAGTAAGTCATTACAGAATAACAGAGAGCACGCATAGCTGACCTCTCCAGAGCAGGTTTGCATAATGAGGAGTTCAGCCCAGACTCAAACATTATAGGTGATTTTTCAGGTCCCACCATTGGCAATTGCAAAGGCTCTACTTGATGGGGGAAAGCTGAGCTGCCTACACCAGTCTTGGTGCATGATTAATGCATGATAGTCTCTAAGGGGAGTTATAGTCAAGGAATAAGACCCCAGGAGCCTGCATTCCAAAGCTTATCTATTTTGAAAAAAGTGAAAGTGCTAGTTGCTCAGTCCTGTCTGACTCTTTGCAAACCCATAGCCCTCCAAGATCCCCTGTTCTTGGAATTCTCCAGGCAAGAATACTAGAGTGGGTTGCCATTCCCTTCTCTTGGGTAGTAGGCTCCGTAAGTGCCTCTGCTAAAGGCTTCCTAAGGAAGTGGGAAGGCAGAGGGGAACTTGAAGATGCTTTTCCTCACTCTGACTCAGTACTCAGTACTTTTCCATTCCTGGCTCTTTCCCCTGGCTCTGCACCCAGCCCCAGGGACCGGACAGTAAAACTATTGTTCCAGGTCTCATCAACAGTGAGGCAAACCACATCTGTGTTGATCCACTACACTATTCTTTGGGGGAAAATGAAACAGGATAGTTAGTACTTCCTGTGGCTTAGCTTATTGCTTCTACTATCATGGTAAATGATTAAAGTCTTGACTGTTAGTTCCAATTTGGCTTTTGCTTAAATGGTTACTCCATATATGGCATTTTAGCTGTCCTCAGCTTAGCTGAGCTCCTCACATACACTCCTTCTTCCCTAGATTGTCAGTTTTAAATCCTGACCTGACCAGCACAGATGCCAACACAAAGTACAGAGCACTGAGGCTTTATAAAAATTACTTAATCTCCTTCAGCCTCAGATTTCTCATCTTTAAGTGAGAATAATAGCCTTCCCCTCTTCCAGCTTTGGAAGGGTTCAATGAGATGACTCATGTAAGGATTTTAGAGGTTGCAGTCACACAGTAAATGCTAGTCAATGTTAATGATAATATTGAAGATGAAGATAATGATGGTTTAGATTGTTCAACATCATATTCCTTTAAAATCTACCCAATTTTATCCGTAGAGGAGCTGGAGTCAAGTGTCTAATTCATTTTCTCTCACTGAAAAATTAAACATCCACGATTAAATAATGATGAGCAGGGAGTTTGAGAAGAGTAAGTAATTTGATCCTTCAGTCCTCAATTGAAATTTTATTTGAATTTTAATGAAAGGACACATTGGCTCAGTTTGTAAACCAAGTCCCCAATGTTAAGGGAGTACCTTGCAATTCATTTCAGGCAGGCATCACTGCAGTCTCAGTGTTCCATTTATTTTGTATTCTATGAAATGTTTTCAAGATTTCTTGTTTTCATTATGGGTTTTTGCTAAGATCTGTGCTCTCTTAAAAATGATCTTTGTTTTCCTCCTCTATGGCCATAACATTTTTAGTAATCACAAACTCATACTTCCAAGAGGGTAGGGTAGAAACATGTGACAGAGATACCTTGATAGCTGGAAATCATTTCCCCTTCTGGCTTCTCTACATCCTCAGCCTTCTTATAAGGCACTGGTCCCAATGCTAGTACTTTTTCAAATGAATCCCCCCGTATATTATCATGAATAAATGCAAATACTTACCAGATGTATTTGGGTATTGCAGGCATTGTAACCAACTAAGTCAGTAAACAGAGAAAACATGCATGCTCTTTATAAATCTTCAGGAAGCAGATTTAGAGACAGCAAGATTTCAATATTTGTTCATTCATTTTATCCATTTATGCAATAGCTATTGTGTGTTTTCTATATACCAGGCAGCTATGAACTTGATAATTACCATATAACAACTTTGGAAGGAGAAATTGTCAATTTATTTCTGACTGGGCCTCTTAGGTAAACATTTCATTGGTATTGATTATCATATCTCTTTTAGAATGCTATCCATTCCACAGAAGTCTTACCTTGTGTGTGTATGTGTGTTTTAATTTAATTTCATTGAATTGATATATTCCTTGGGAGAACACATAGTTATTTGAGCCAAAGTGTAAACCAACCCCCTTGAAAGCACCTGGTTAAATGTACGTAGGAATAGAAAATTATCACTGATTCTTTGTGATAAAATAGTGACTTGCCAGATTATTGTAGTACTTATGGAGGCTCCTTGGGGATATTTATTAAATTATCAAAGCATTCCATGAGAAGATAAAAAGGAGTGGGATGCAGTGATAACAAGGTATTTCATCCTTTGATAGATTCAGGGAAATATGAAAATCATATAAAAAGTGAATAATAATAGAAACCTAATTTTTTGTTTATTTTAAGTTCCATAAGACGTGACCACCATAGATGAAAGTATAGGCCTTAAGATGCATTAGTGGGAGTATTGGGTCCAATAACATGGATTCATTTTGTGAAGTTCAGTTCAGTGGCTCAGTCGTGCCTGACTCTTTGCGAGCCCATGAATCACAGCACACCAAGCCTCCCTGTCCATCACCATCTCCCGGAGTTTACTCAAACTCATGTCCATCAAGTTGGGGATGCCATCTAGCCATCTCATCCTGTGTTGTCCCCTTCTTCACCTGCCCCCATCCCTCCCAGCATGAGGGTCTTTTCCAATGAGTCAACTCTTCCCATGAAATGGCAAAAGTATTGGAGTTTCAGCTTCAACATCAGTCCTTCCAATGAACACCCAGGACTGATCTCCTTTAGGACGGATTGGTTGGATCTCCTTGCAGTCCAAGGGACTCTCAGGGGTGTTCTCCAACACCACAGTTCAAAAGCATCAGTTATTTGGTGCTCAACTTTCTTTATAGTCTGAATCTCACATCCATACATGACCACTGGAAAAACCATAGCCTTGACTAGACTGACCTTTGTTGGCAAAGTGATGTCTCTGCTTTTGAATATGCTATCTACATTGGTCATAACTTTCCTTCCAAGGAGTAAACATCTTTTAATTTCATGACTTCAATCACCATCTGCAGTGATTTTGTAGCCCCCAAAAACAAAGTCTGACACTGTTTCCACAGTTTCGCCATCTATTTGCCATGAAGTGATGGACTGGGTGCCATGATCTTAGTTTTCTGAATGTTGAGCTTTAATCCAACTTTTTCACTCTCCTCCTTCACTTTTATTAAGAGGCTCTTTAGTTCTTCTTCACTTTCTACCATAATGGTGGTGTCATCTGCATAGCTGAGGTTATTGATATTTCTCCCAGCAATCTTGATTCCAGCTTGTGCTTCTTCCAGACCAGCATTTCTCATGATGTACTCTGCATATAAGTTACAAAAGCAAGGTGACTATATACAGCCTTGACATACTCCTTTTCCTATTTGGAACCAGTCTGTTGTTCCATGTCTAGCTCTAACTGTTGCTTCCTGACCTGTATACAGGTTTCTCAAGAGACATGTCAGATGGTCAGGTATTAAGAATTTTCCACAATTTGTTTGGATCCACACAGTCAAAGGCTTTGGCATAGTCAATAAAGCAGAAATAGATGTTTTTCTGGAACTCTCTTGCTTTGTGATGATCCAGCAGATGTTGGCAATTTGATCTCTGGTCCTCTGCCTTTTCTAAAACCAGCTTGAACATCTGGAAGTTAACCATTCACATATTGCTGAGGCCTGACTTGGAGTATTTTGAGCATTACTTTACTAGCATGTGAGATGAGTGCAATTGTACAGTAGTTTGAGCATTCTTTGGCACTGCCTTTCTTTGTGATTGGAATGAAAATTGACCTTTTCCAGTCCTGTGGCTACTGCTGAGTTTTCCAAATTTGCTGGCATTTTGAGTGCAGTACTTTCACAGCATCATCTTTCAGGATTTGAAATAGCTCAACTGGAATTTTACCACCTCTACTAGCTTTGTTCAGAGTGATGCTTTCTGAGGCCCACTTGACTTCACATTCCAGGATTTCTGGCTCTAGGTGAGTGATCACACCATTGTGATTATCTGGGTCATGAAGATCTTTTGGTACAGTTCTTTTGTGTATTCTTGCCACCTCTTCTTAATATTTTCTGCTTCTGTTAGGTCCAAACCATTTCTGCCTTTTTTTGAGCCCATCTTTGCATGAAGAGTTCCCTTGGTATCTCTAATTTTCTTGAAGAGATCTCTAGTCTTTCCCATGCTATTGTTTTCCTCTATTTTTTTTGCATGGATTGCTGAGAAAGGCTTTTTTATCTATCCTTGCTTATCTTTGGAACTCTGCATTCAAATGGGAATATCTTTCCTTTTCTCCTCTGCTTTTCACTTCGCTTCTTTTCACAGCTATTTGTAAGGCCTCCTCAGACAGCCATTTTGCTGTTTTGCATTTTTTTTCCATGGGGATGGTCTTAATCCCTGTCTCCTGTACAATGTCACAAACCTCCATCCATAGTTCTTCAAGCTCTCTATCAGATCTAATCTCTTAAATCTATTTCTCATTTCCACTCTATAATCATAAGGGATTTGATTTAGGTCATATCTGAATGGTCTAGTGGTTTTCCCACTTTCTTCAATTTAAGTCTCAATTTTGTAATAAGGAGCTCATGATCTGAGCCACAGTCAGCTCTTGTTTTTGCTGATTGTTTAGAGCTTCTCCATCTTTGGCTGCAAAGAATATAATCAATCTGATTTTGGTGCTGACCATCTGGTGATGTCCATGTGTAGTTTTTTCTTGTGTTGTTGGAAGAGCGTGTTTACTATGACCAGTGTGTTCTCTTGGCAAAACTCTATTACTGTTTGCCTTGCTTCATTCCATATTCCAAGGCCAAATTTCCCTGTTACCCCAGGTGTTTCTTGACTTCCTACTTTTGCATTCCAGTCCCCTATAATGAAAAAGACATTTGTGGGGGGTGCTGGTTCTAAAAGATCTTGTAGGTCTTCATAGAACCGTTCAACTTCAGCTTCTTCAGTGTTACTGATTGGGACATAGGCTTGGAATACCGTGATATTGAAAGGTTTACCTTGGGAATGAACGGAGATCATTCTGTCTTTTATGAGATTGCATCCAAGTACTGAATTTTGGACTCTTTTGTTGAACATGATGATTACTCCATTTCTTCTAAGGGATTCCTGCCCACAGTAGTAGATATAATGATCATCTGAGTTAAATTCACCCATTCCAGTCCATTTTAGTTCGCTGATTCCTAGAATGTCGACGTTCACTTGTCATCTCCTATTTGACCACTTCCAATTTGCCTTGATTCATAGGCCTAACATTCCAAGTTCCTATGCAATATTGCTCTTTACAGCATCTGATCTTGCTTCTATCACCAGTCACACTTTGTGAAGAATGACTAGAATTATGAGGGTTTGGAATCTTTCTCCTGGTAAACAATTCAGAGAAATATCAGTATATATCTGGTGAAAATTAGCAGACAGTAGGGAAATACTTGAGCATTTTTCACTCATAACATACATTGTTTTACTCTTATTTGTAGTGTTTGAAGTATGTCTAGGCAATCCAGAAAGCAAACATTGAGTTACAAACATGAACTAAATTTCTCTTGTGTGCTGTGCTAAGTCACTTCAGTCATTTTCAACTCTTTGTGACCCTAAGTACCGTAGCCACCAGACTCCTCTGTCCATAGGAATAATCCAGGTAAGAATACTGAAGTGGGTTGCCATTCCCTCCTCTAAGGCGTCTCCCAGTGCTAGGGGTAGAACCCCTCTCTCTTATATATGCTGCATTGACAGGCACGTTCTTTACTGCCAGTACCACCTGGGTAGCCCCAAATTTCACTTAGTCTTTATCAATAAAAATAGGAAAATAAAAACTAATAAGGGGAAGTAGACAGGGAATATATTAAGATTAGATTTTATATGATATGAAAATCCCTGTGTTTCTTCAAGATGCTTAGTTCCAGTTGCAAATGATACAATTCAAATCTATGTATTCTAAAGAAAAGTATGTTCTAAAATGGCAATTGATGTAAATCCTAAATCCATCATTGGTGAATCAGATTGGAACTACAAAAGATGATCACAATTCTTGCTTTATTTAAAAGGTTTTGGCAGATGCTCTTGGCTGATAAACTGAAACCCCAAATTTCATTTGTGACACCAGATGGGCTTTATGAGCTAAATGTCTTACCCTTTGTACTGAGGAATTCACATCTCCTTCTTAAGATTGGCTCATGATTTATTAATGGATTAGGGTCACTCAACACTGATGACACACAGGTATGCAGCCAGATTATTTCAAATGAACACCTGGAACCTCTTGGCTTGATGTTAACATTAGTCACAAAGCTTGTCTTAAGCTGAAGCTTATTACATGGCAATGTGGCCATTCACAGATGTGTCATTTGTGATGCAAAGTGAGAAAAGAAATACAAACAATTGTCAAATAAGATTAATAGAGACTTGGAAAATCTTCAAGCAAAGTAGCAGGTCAGAAAAATTCACTCAGCAGTACTTATTAAATAGTATTTTATTAGAATAAAATAAAACCAAAATAAGAAAAATTTAAACTATATTTATTAAACTCTAATCTGTACCAGAAAGAGTAGTAGGGGGTTAGTATCATCTCTTTGCTCACATCACAGTCAGTTCACCATGTAATTTCTAACTGATTGGAAAATCTTCAACCCTTAATATGGCCGGTAGCAAAGGAAAGAATTGCTACTTCTCCAGGTGTTCTGATAATCTACATGGTCCTGGGACTGTTGTCTTGCTCCATCCCTTAAGTCAGCATTGTCAGATCCTGATCAACCACCAAATAAATTGCTGCTTGCTTTCCCTGCAGTGTCAGTGTACCCTGGAACAAACGTCTGTTATCTGCTAAGCATCTCTAAGCTCCTGACAATTTCCCCTAGTACAGCAGCAACATCTATCATCCAGGAACCACTCTCCATCATTTCATAAAGGCCTGGCATGGGGCAAAATGTCAGAAGCTGCATGCTGCCTCTAAGCCAGACCACAATAGAAGTTGTTCTATCCACAAGCAACCCAGGATAAGCCAGCCCAAACAAAATCACTTACCAAGCAAGGCTCTTACCAAAATTTCTGGACCCATTTTACATTGTAACACATTTCTTTTTCTTTAATATCAACCTCATCCTAGATATCTCCATGAGTATTAGCCCCTTAATGCAGAAAAATCTAAATTCTATAGATTTTAATCTACTTAATAGTTGCTCTCCCCTTCATCTCCCTCATAGCTTAGACGTAAAGAATCTACCTGCAATGCGGGAGACCCACGTTCAGTCCCTGGGTCGGGAAGATCCCCTGGAGGAGGACATGGTAACCCATTCCAGTATTTTTTCCTGAAGAATTCCATGGACAGAGGAACCTGCTGGGTAACAGTCCATGGGGTCCCAAAGAGTAGGAGATGACTGACTAACACTCACACTTTCACTTTTCATCTCCATACCAGCCACATTCTCTTATGTGTCTAATATTTCTGGAAAAATACATGTCTGCATATTTTCATCAAGGTTCACATAGAACTTTCCTAAGGCCAACCTTAAAATGTGTTTGCATGGAACCTAGTAAGTACTCCACAAATAACAAATGAATAATAATCTTATTTTGACCTTTAAATTTCAATATTTCCACACCTATGTTTTTCCTGTTTTGCTAGTCACTGACCCTGCCACCACTAATTACTTTCATTTCTTCTTCATTCTATGTGTCATATTTGACAGTAGAACAATTAAGTGTCATAAAAATGAAATAAGAAGGAATCATATTTCTCCTCAGTTCAGTTCAGTTCAGTCGCTGAGTCGTGTCCAGCTCTTGCAACCCCATGAACCGCAGCATGACAGGCCTCACTGTATATCACCAACTCCTGGAGTTTACCCAAACTCATATCAGTAGAGATGGTGATGCCATCAAACCATATCATCTTCTGTTCTCCCCTTTTCCTCTTGCCCTCAATCTTTCCCAGCATCAGGATCTTTTCAAATGAGTCAGCTCTTTGCATCAGGTGGCCAAAGTTCTGGAGCTTCAGCTTCACCATCAGTCCTTCTAATGAACACCCAGGACTGATATTCTTTAAGATGAACTGGTTGGATCTCTTTGCAGTCCAAGGGACTCTCAAGAGGCTGCTCCAACACCACAGTTCAAAAGCATCAATTTTTCAGTGCTCAGCTTTCTTCACAGTCCAAATCTCACATCCACACGTGACCACTGGAAAAACCATAGTCTTGACTAGATGGACCTCTGCTTTTGAATATGCTGTCTAGGTTGGTCATAAATTTCCTTCCAAGGAGTAAGCATCTTTTAGCTTCATGGCTGCCATCACCATCTGCAGTAATTTTGGAACCCCCAAAAAATAAAGTCTGATACTGTTTCCACTGTTTCACCATCTATTTGCCATGAAATGATGGACTAGATGCTATGATCTTCATTTTCTGAATGTTGAGCTTTAAGCCAACTTTTTCACTCTCCTCCTTCACTTTCATCAAGAGGCTCTTTAGTTCGTCTTCACTTTCTGCCATGAGGGTTGTGTCATCTGCATATCTGAGGTTATTGATATTTCTCCTGGCAATCTTGATTCCAGCTTGTGCTTCTTCCAGCCCAGCATTTCTCATGATGTACTCTGCATAGAAGTTAAATAAACAGGGTGACAATATACAGCTTTGACGTGCTCCTTTTCCTATTTGGAACCAGTCTGTTGTTCCATGTCCAGCTCTAACTGTTGCTTCCTGACCTGCATGCAGGTTTATTTCCCACAGTTTATTGTGAACCACACAGTCAAAGGCTTTAGCATAGTCAATAAAGCAGAAATAAATGTTTTTCTAGAATTCTTTTGCTTTTTCCATGATCTAGCAGAGGTTGGCAATTTGATCTCTGGTTTCTCTGCCTTTTATAAAACCAGCTTGAACATCTGGAAGTTCATGGTTCATGTATTGCCGAAGCCTGGCTTGGAGAATTTTCAGCATTACTTTACTAGCATGTGAGATAAGTGCAATTGTCCACTAGTTTGAGCATTCTTTGGCACTGCCTTTCTTTGGGATTGAAATGAAAACTGACCTTTTCCAGTTCTGTGGCCACGGCTGAGTTTTCCAAATTTGCTGCCATACTGAGTGCAGCACTTTCAGAGCATCATCTGTCAGGATTTGAAATAGCTCAACTGGAATTCCATCACTTCCACTAGCAATGTTCATAATGATGCTTTCTAAGGCCCACTTTACCTCACATTCCAGAATGTCTGGCTCTAGGTGAGCGATCACACCATCGCAATTAGCTGGGTTGTGAAGACCGTTTTTGTACAGTCCTTCTGTGTATTCTTGCCACCTCTTCTTAATATCTTCTGCTGCTTCTAGGTCCATATGATTTCTGTCCTTTTTGAACTCATCTTTGCATGAAATGTTCCCTTGGTATCTCTAATTTTCTTGAGGAGATCTCTAGTCCTTTCCCATGCTATTGTTTTCCTCTATTTGTTTGCATTGCTCACTGAGGAAGGCTTTCTTATCTCTCCTTGCTATTCTTTGGAACTCTGCATTCAAATGGGTATATCTTTCCTTTTCTCCTTTGCTTTTCACGTCTCTTCTTTTCACAGCTATTTGTAAGGCCTCCTCAGACAGCCATTTTGCCTTTTTTCCATTTCTATTTCTTGGGAATGGTCTTTCTCCCTGTCTCCTGTACAATATCATGAACCTCCGTCCATAGTTCATCAAGCTCTCTGTCTATCAGATATAGTCCCTTAAATCTATTTCTCACTTCTACTGTATAATCGTTAGGGATTTGATTTAGGTCATACCTGAATGGTCTAGTGGTTTTCCTCACTTTCTTCAATTTAAGTCTGAATTTGGCAATAAGGAGTTCATGATCTGAGCCACAGTCAACTCCCAGTATTGTTTTTGCTGACTCTGTAGAGTTTATTCATCTTTGGCTGCAAAGAATATAATCAATCTGATTTCAGTGTTGCCCATCTGGTGATGTCCATGTGTAGAGTCTTCTCTTGTGTTTTTTGAAGACGGTGTTTCTCCCCAAGTGATGCTCAATAAAAAGATCTTTCCAAATCTTACTTCCCCAAAGAATAGTGAAGAGAATATATAAGGTAAAACTTCTAAATGTTCAATTGACTACTAATAATTAAGGATAGATTTTTAAATATATGCTATTTCTTAGTGCCCCAAACATTCTTTTTTATTCTTTAAGCATGAGAACAGAAATTCAGTTCCCTTCCTCTTTGTTTGCTCCATAGCAGCTGTCCAGGGGCTTTGGCATCATGTGTGTTGAAGGAAAACTTATTGACTCAATTATCAGTATATATGAAATGTTTGCCTCTGCTTCAGGCTTAGCCGATTCTCATATTTATATTCTTGAAGAAGAGAACATGAGCTGATGTCAATAAATCTATAAATAATTTAAAAAGCATATTGGCATTGCTCTAGGAATTATTCACCTTTACCAATTCTATATGTCCTCACTCATATTTCTAGCTTCTCTGCTTGTCTGTACATCTTTAACATCTATGTTTGGGGCCAGGAATGTAAATAGAATAGTTTTAGTCAGTGGTCTATCCTACTCAAGAACATGACTTTAAAAACACATCTCTCTCCCTTTCTCTTTTGCAAAGTATGTGTCCTTCTAAAGGCCTTCTACCCAGCAGGGAGCCTTCACCCCTCCCAGTTCCTTTGTCTTATGAATTACTTCAGGGACTCTACTGCACCCTTGGATGTAGAGTTTTGCTTTGAACAGGGGAGTTCAATGAGATGATTCTTGACATTAGCAAAGACAATCTCATCTACAAACATGAGAAAGAATAGACTCTACAAATAAAAGTGGCAGGAAAGACACTGAGAACTGAATCCTCACCAAAGAGAGAGAGAAAAAGGGGAAGGAATATTGTGGGAGAAGGGTAGAGGAAGAAAGAGAGAAAATAATAGAGCCTGAAGTGAACAAAAACTATTAGTGCTCACAATGAAACAGAAATGCCCAGGTGTCCACAATGCCACAACACAGGGACCTGGGACCAAAAGAATGAAGACAAGGGTAAAGCAATGAATCAATTAATTTCAGTAACATGAACTCTACTACCCAGAATGCAACTTTTCCCTGGAAGTTGGAAAGTAATGTATAACGTTCCTAATGTTCAACACATGTAGATACAATTCCATAACAGGAAATAACTCTCAGTATAAAAATCATAAAAGGTCATGAGCAAGCAATTCCTCTCCTAAGTGAGGGAGGGAGGGAGGTGAAAAACAACCAACAGACACATAAAAATATAATTTTAAAGTATTAGAAATCAAAGGAAGAAAATTAAAATTCTGTATCATTGTTCATTCACAACATCATTTTGAAAAGACAAATAATAACATATTTTAAATTCCTCTTTCATATCCAAATGGTGGTAGTGTTTACAAAAAGCAAAGCCTACTTTCAATGAAAGAAAAACTCCTTAATGTTAGGGGTTTTAAATAGATTTTCACTGATGAGTCTGAAAGTAATTCTAACTGGCATAATGAACTTTTGGAGGAATGTACCTTTAAGTGGGTTGTAGAATTTGCTCATGCTATTCCCCAGTTCTCTGCCTTGGTTCTGGGGCAAATTCCAGCTTCCTGGCCTTTCAGTTGGCCTTTCAGTCTTTGGGAACTTAGAATGCTGGATCCTATCTGTAGTTTGGGGTGTGTGTGTGTGTGTGTGTGTGTGTGTGTGTGTGTGTGTGTGTGTGTGTGTTTTCAGTCTAATTCTACCTCTATCACTTCCTTCCTCTCTCTTCCTCAAGCAGGAACTCACTACGTTCAAAGTTACTATTACTTAAAGGCACATTCTCTTTGATTCTTTTTGTTTAAATAAATGTGCTAATAATGATAGATAAGTCTTACATTGTACTTTGTGTAAGACACTATTCTAAATGGGGCACATGCAATAACTCCTTTAATCAGCACAGAAACTTTATAGGGCGACAAAGTTGGGGTTCATGGGGTCACAAAGTCAGACACCACTGAGCACACACAACAAAAGAAAACAAAGAAAGGAGGGGGAGGGGGGTTGGTCTTATAGAGGTGGATCAGGACACAAATATTGTTGCTTGATTTTGTTCTAGGCTCTCTGATGGAGTGAAATAAAAACAAAAACAGCAAGTCAGATAAGAAAAACCTTTAGCTCTCTTCTCATTCGAGAACTGTATCTGATAATGCCCCTTCTCAAACCTTACCTGAACAGAGAAGATAACTTGATTGATTCAATCCCAGGGCATTTCTTTTATAAAGAATTGAGGCTACATTCTTTGAATTTATGTTTTGCCAAACAGTCTTGCATTGGAGATCACTAAATATTTTTCAGTATACTGCAAGTATATATATTCTCATGCTGTTTGTTCTTTTTGGTTTTTTTTTTTGTTGTTTGTTTGTTTTTTCCTTTATGCACTTTGATTTCTCTCAACTGAACAAGAGGGGCTGGGGTAATTAATAGGGTAATCATAAAGACCCTGGCTGTAATTCCATCAAAATACCACCAAAATTCCATCTTGTTCTCATCAAAGGATTTTGTAAAATTATGCAACTTATTGTGAAATCTATTTCTGACCATGTTCCAAGTAGCTGGATATTCTTAGGATAGGTCCCATAGGGTAGTCCCTGCCTTTCCCTTTTTCTTGACCCTTGGACCTAGTGAGTTAGCATACAATGAACCGTCAAGTCGAGCAAACAGAAAATGAAAGCACTTTTGGAAAGCAAATACTCAAATGAGGACCTGGAGGGGAAAGAGGCCCCAAATTGAAGAGGGTTGAGGACAGAGGCATCTCATCATTTTCATAAAGGATGGTCCAGTAAAAGTCCTGTAATACTTGACCACTTCAAGCAAATCCAATATTTTAAAATATGTAAAACATCTTTATTGGCTTATGACATCATGTCTAAGACACAGAACTGCATCTGGCCAGGCTGCAGCCCACATCATCTGAGTGATGATGTCTTTGTAGTTTCACATATTTTTCAAACAAGACATTCAATTAGTGCTCATTATGATGGAAAGGAAGTCTTGGCAGATTATCCACCCTCCCTTTGCTGCCTCCAAGCAGTCACAAAGATTTCTGGAAATCTCCCCTGCACAAAGTCACAGAAAGACATGCGCTTGTTACTGAGCCTTTGCAGTCATACTGGATAAATATAGGGGAAGAAAATATTCTGGTCCCAAAAAACACAAGTTACAGATGGCCCTGTCACATGGCTGTGGTCAACACATCTTTCAGGTCTCGGGAGGACATAAACAATAGTGGATAACTGGATGATAACAGCCAAAAAGAGGTGACTCCCTCCCCTATCATTTAACTTCCTATTAGTAGAGGATTTTAGAACGAAACGATCATGAAAATAACTACTATATACTTAAGATCTACACAGTGCTAGGCTATGTGGTATATGCTTAGTGTATCTATATAAATGTGACAGATGGTAAGGCTAGCCCCACACATTCTTGAACACTCCCTGAGGAAGAATGAAAAAGGAAACAAAACTGAATTTGTTATGGGGAAATCTGAATTTACCATGAAATGCTCCTCATGGGATGATATTTAAAATGAAGAATTTCAGGAACATTAAATTAAAATGAATTTCAGAAAACAGACTAAAGTCCTGCTGTGTAAGATTGTTTTTTGTTGCTGCTGTTTGAGCAAGTGTTCCACACAATATCCCTACAAAGTTTCCTCCAAAGCAAATAGATACATCCATTGCCATCATTGTTAGGAAGGTCAGTCCAGTGGTAAGAAGTAAATATGGAAGACAAGGATTAAAAATGGAGATGTTTCATCAAATTCCCTTGGATATCTTTGACCATTTTGTGACTCTTATGCCTCTTCTGTTTCAAATTACCCCCATTTCTGACTTCTGTATATAGTTTCCCCCAGCTATTAGAACTGGAAGTGCCTGCAAACTTTTGTGCCTCTAGAGCTGCCAGCAGTCAAACTACTAATTAAAATTGAGTATGAATGCCCAGATCTTTGCCTCAAATTGATACAAAGTCTAAGGTGGAATTTACACTTCAGGGCTCCTTGTAGTGAAGGCTGATGCTGGGATTTTGCGTGTAATTGCATCCTTGCTTGACTTCCTCCCTTCCTTCTCCTTCACTGTCTTAGAAATTTCTCCTGGGAGCAATTCTATAACAAATCATTGGCATGTGACTCCTCATCTCAAGGTCTTATTTTAGAGAACGTGAAAGACAACAAGTGGTATAAGGTATAAATCTCATCCAGTTTTCTTTGAAATCATAGACTTAATTTTACTGAGATTCTCAAATATGGAATTGTATACAATGGTTTCTGAATGTGTGTGGAGGTTAACCATGAAGGGACAACAAGGTAAGAAAAGTGAAAATGCCCTTGAACCCATAGAGAGGCTTGAAAAAGAAGGGAGAGAATTAACCCAGGAAAGATCATGTAAATCCGTCTTCTCCTATATAAAAGTTCAAGGTACTCTATTGCATTGACTTTGCATTTTATCAGATCTCTCAATAAGATCTTGTCAATATAAGTATGCTATGTCTCACAGTGGTGTCACTGCCTTTAAACAAAGACCATCAGAAATATGCATGTGCACGCTAAGTTGCTTCAGTCATGTCTGAGCCTTTGTGACCCCATGGACTGTAGCCCACCAGGCTTCTCTGTCCATGGGATTTCCCAGGAAAGAATACTGGAGTGGGTTTCCATTCCTTCTCTAGGGGATATTCCCAATCCAAAGATCAAACTCATGTCTCCTGCACTGGCAGGTCAGCTCTTTACCTCTAGAGTCACCTGCTAGTTAAACTGAGGAAGCAGGTAGATGGGCACCACCCAGGGTAAGGCAGTTGGAAATTCATTCCTCATGGAAAGAAACTCCAAGATGCGAATAGCAGGACAATTAAGGAAAAAGGCTAGGCCTTGCTCAGACCACATATTTCTCACTTTTGAAGTCAGGAGACTTCCTCCACCACACATGCACAGAAAGGCTTCATGGAGGTCAAAGGCAATTGTTGTTAACTACTTTGCCAACCAAGGTCCTTCTAGTCAAGGCTATGGTTTTCCAGTGGTCATGTATGGATGTGAGACTTGGACTGTGAAGAAGAATGAGTGCTGAAGGATTGATGCTTTTGAACTGTGGTGTTGGAGAAGACTCTTGAGAGTCCCTTGAACTGCAAGGAGATCCAACCAGTCCATTCTGAAGGAGTTCAGCCCCGGGATTTCGTTGGAAGGAATGATGCTAAAGCTGAAACTCCAATACTTTGGCCACCTCATGCGAAGAGTTGACTCATTGGAAAAAGTTCTGATGCTGGGAGGGATTGGGGGCAGGAGGAGAAGGGGACGACAGAAGATGAGATGGCTGGATGGCATCACCGACCTCATGGATGTGAGTCTGAGTGAACTCTGGGAGATGGTGATGGACAGGGAGGCCTGGCATGCTGCGATTCATGGGGTCGCAAAGAGTAGGACATGACTGAGCCAATGAACTGAACTGAACTGAATGAGGCCTTACAAATACCCGTGAAAAGAAGAGAAGTGAAAAGCAAAGGAGAAAAAGAAAGATGTAAGCATCTGAATGCAAAATTCCAAAGAATAGCAAGAAGAGATAAGAAAGCCTTCCTCAGTGATCAATGCAAAGAAACAGAGGAAAACAACAGAATCGGAAAAGCTAGAGATCTCTTCAAGAAAATTAGATACCAAGGTAACATTTCATGCAAAGATGGGCTCGATAAAGGACAAAAATGGTATGGACCTAACAGAAGCAGAAGATATTAAGAAGAGGTGGCAAGAATACACAGAAGGACTGTACAAAAAGATCTTCACGACCCAGATAGTCACGATGTTGTGATCACTCATCTAGAGCCAGACATCCTGGAATGCAAAGTCAAGTGGGCCTTAGAAAGCATCACTATGAACAATGCTAGTGGAGGTGATGGAATTCCAGTTGAGCTATTTCAAATCCTGACAGATGATGCTATGAAAGTGCTGTACTCAATATGCCAGGAAATTTGGAAAACTCAGCAGTGGCCACATGACTGGAAAAGGTCAGTTTTCATTCCAATTCCAAAGAAAGGAAATGCAAAAGAATGTTCAAACTACTGCGCTCATCTCACATGCTAGTAAAGTAATGTTCAAATTTCTCCAAGCTAGGCTTCAGCAATATGTGAACCATGAACTTCCAGATGTTCAAGTTGGTTTAGAAAAGGCAGAGGAACCAGAGGTCAAATTCCCAACATCTGCTGGATCCTGGAAAAAGCAAGAGAATTCCAGAAAAACATATATTTCTTCTTTATTGACTATACCAAAGCCTTTGACTGTGTAGATCACAATAAACTGTGGAAAATTCTGAAAGAGATGGGAATACCAGCCCACCTGACCTGCCTCTTGAGAAACCTATATGTAGGTCAGGAAGCGACAGTTAGAACTGAACATGGAACAACAGACTGGTTCCAAAGAGGAAAAGGAGTACGTCAAGGCTGTATATTGTCACCCTGCTTATTTAATTTATATGCAGAGTACATCATGAGAAATGCTGGGCTGGAAGAAGCACAAGCTGGAATCAAGATTGCCAGGAGAAATATCAATAATCTCAGATATGTAGATGATACCACCCTTATGGCAGAAAGTGAAGAGGAACTAAAACGCCTCTTGATGAAAGTGAAGGAAGAGAATGAGAAGTTGGCTTAAAGCTCAACATTCAGAAAACGAAGATCATGGCATCTGGTCCCATCACTTCATGGGAAATAGATGGGGAAACAGGGGAAACAGTGTCAGACTTTATTTGGGGTGGCTCCAAAACCACTGCAGATGGTGACTGCAGCCATGAAATTAAAAGACACTTGCTCCTTGGAAGGAAAGTTATGACCAACCTAGATAGCATATTAAAAAGCAGAGACATTACTTTGCCAACAAAGTTTCATCTAGTCAAGGCTATGGTTTTTCCTGTGGTCATGTATGGAAGTGAGAGTTGGACTGTGAAGAAGGCTGAGAACCGAAGAATTGATGCTTTTGAAGTGTGGTGTTGGAGAAGACTCTTGAGAGTCCCCTGGACTGCAAAGAGATCCAGCCAGTCCATTCTGAAGACCAGCCCTGGCATTTCTTTGGAAGGAACGATGCTAAAGCTGAAAATCCAGTACTTTGGCCACCTCATGTGAAGAGTTGACTCATTAGAATAGACTCTGATGCTGGGAGAGATTGGGGGCAGGAGGAGAAGGGGACGACAGAGGATGAGATGGCTGGATGGCATCACGGACTCGATGGACGTGAGTCTGAGTGAAATCTGGGAGTTGGTGATGGACAGGGAGACCTGGCATGCTCCTGTCACGCTTTGCGATTCATGAGGTCGCAAAGAGTCAGACACAACTGAGCGACTGAACTGAACTGAACTGAATGCCAGGTTACCCACAGCCTCTTCAATAGATTCTGTCTTGGCTAAGACATGCCTGGGCACACATGGGAGGAACCTGAGAAATACCAAACATGGACTGTGAACCAGGCAAATCAAAATGAATGGCCAGAAGGAAACCCAGAAGAAATGCTCCATAAATGTAATTCAAACTGCCATGAGGGTGCAACTCAGTAATTTCTCTCCTTTGAGTCTGCTCATGGATCTATCCATACATACAATAATCTTTTCTTTTTCCTCTTAATAAACATCTGTTTCACTACTTTCCATTTTGTAAGAATTATTTTCCACAAAATCAAAGGGCCAAGGCCCTTGTCACTGACCACTGGTCTAGTGGCTAGGATCTGGTGCTTTCACCACTGCAATGGGCATCAATCTGTCCCGGAGTCCAAGCCCCACTCCAAGTCATTGCAGGCTGAGGCCACTGAAGATGAAAACATGGTGGGCTTATTACTCCTTGCGGTAGTGGGCAGGGGGAGAGCAAAAGACACACTCCATGAGAAACCATAGATTGTCTCAGGAAGAGGTATTAGATAGACCCTATTCTAGAATAGTGCATGAGAGAATTTCTGGATATTCAAACTGGATTTAGAAAAGGCAGAAAAACCAGAGATCAAATTGCCAACATCCCTTGGATCATCGAAAAAGCAAGAGAATTCCAGAAAAACATCTACTTCTGCTGCATTGACTATGCTGAAGCCTTTGACTGTGTGGGTCACAACAAGCCGTGGAAAAGTCTTTAAGAGATAGGAATACTAGACCACCTTAACTGCCTCCTAAGAAACCTGTATGAAACGAAAGAGTTAAGGTGTGAAAAGAAGAGGATGACAGAGGACAAGATGGTTGGATGGCATCACCAACTCAATTGACATGACTTTGAGCAATCTCCAGGAGAAGCTGAAGAACAGAGAAGCTTGGCATGCTTCAGTCCATGGGGTCACAAAGAGTCAGGCACAACTGAGGGACTGAACAGAAAATTCTAGTATTTGGAGTTTGGTCGGATGATTTGGTGAAGGGTCTAAGGAAATAGGGTATCTCGGTAGTTTAGAAGCTGTCAGAATACAGGGTTATCCTATGATTGGATAATTTTTAAAAACCCTGTCTACTACAAAGACAAAACTGTTGCTGGTAAAGAAAGACAAGTCACATTTTGGTATTGAATGTTTTGAGGGTCACAGTAACCTTGTATTTTGAGTTTATGCAAAATTAGGAAGTGGCCTTGTTTTCACTCATTTTATCATGGTTTCTAAGTAACCTTCTCTGGGGTAGAGGTTATTTCCCAAGATTGTTTAACAGATAAACTATTTTGATGTGAAAATTATTTTCAAATGGATTATATGATGTGCTATCATGATGTATAATAAGAAATTTCTGTTTGGTCTTTGCCCCTATTTCTGGTACAGAAATCCTAAAACCCTTGGAATTTCCTAAGTAAGAGAGTAATAAGGCATCTTTTGTTATGTTAATGAGATGGCAATTGAACCTCACCTAATGTGGTTTCAGGGAGAAACAATCAGTTGATTAAAATTTTATTCCCAGTTTCCCCAGCTTCCACCTCTAACCTCCTGGGGAAGTAAGAAGATCTAGATATTGAGTTCAATACAGAGCTCTAGGAGCTTCCAGGTGGCTGAACATGTGGAGATGTTGGTGTTTCAGGGAAAATTCAATTCTGACTCCATGTTGGAACTGTTTCTTTGACTTGCTTTCCATTGTTTTTGTTATTATGGGGTGCATCTGTGCCTGTCATGTCTGACTCTTTCTGATTCCATAGACTGCAGGCTCCTCTATCCATGGAATTTTCCAGGCAAGAAAACTGGAGTGGGTTGCTATTTTCTACTCCAGGGTGTCATTCCAACTCAGGGATCGAACTAGTGTCTCTTGTGTCTCCAGCAGGCAGACTCTTTAACACTGAGCCACCTAGGAAGCCCTTTTAAGTAGAAGTTTTGCACATCCCCACTTGTATCTTGCCCTCTGCCTTTGTTTCTTTGCACTCCCCCATCCTGATCTATCAGAACTGGCATCCAACCCCTTTAGACACAGGGCCATTCTAGGCTGGCAAATAAAGTGCATCCGCCTCTTGTGCCACAGGTAGAGTGAACTTGGATTAGGTAACACTGAGAGAGTGTTGAACTTCAAGAGGACATGGACATGCTCCACACCCCTTTCCCTTACCATTTTACAATAAAGTGAAAGAGAAGTCGCTCAGTCGTGTCCGACTCTTTGCGATCCCATGGACTAGTAGCCTACCAGAGAATCCCTCCATGGGATTCTCCAGGCAAGAGTACTGGAGTGGATTGCCATTTCCTTCTCCAGGGGGTTTCCCAACCCAGGGATCGAACCCGGGTCTCCCTCATTCCAGGCAGATGTTTTAACCTCTGAGCCACCGGGGAAGCCTGGTAATCTAATAAATAAAATATCTCTCTGAGTTCTGTGTACCTCCTAGAGCAGATTAATCAGATCCAAGGAGGACGTTATGGGAACCTCTGATTTACAGCCAGTGAGTCAGAAGCACATGTAACAACCTGGGCTTGACTGGCATCTGAAGTTTGGGGTAGTTATCACATTGTTATGTGGTGCTGACTGAAATGAAACATACCATAGTTAAAGTGCATGCTGAGCCACTGTAGTCGTGTCCAACTCTTTGAGACCCCATGGACTTTGGCCTGCCAGGCTCCTCTGTCCATGGGATTTCCCAGACAAGAATACTAGAGTGGGTTGGCTGCCCTACTCCAGAAGATCTTCCTGACCCAGAGATCGAACCCATATCTCCTGTGGTTCCAGCAAGGTAGGCAGATTCTTTACCACTGAGATATCGGGGAAGCACTACGGTTAAAATATTAGAACAACAACAAAAAAAGTCTTTCCTCTCAGAATCTTGATTATTTCATAAAGATAAAATTCTATAAGTAAACTTATTAAAATAATATATGCACATAAACATATATATGTCTTTGCTATATACTGCTAATTGCTCTTCAGAAAAAATGTATATACATTAATGATCCCAGAAGCAACAGCATTTTACTATAAAATTATTAGTATTCAATGTGGATACGTAATATACAACCATTTCTAAGACAATTAGTAAAAAGATTATACATTCTTGCTTCAGCAATGTAAATGTACAATATTTTATTCATATTTATTAACATCCATTTTCTTTTATATCATACGTAGCAAATAATAGATTAATTCAAAAATCTTGACACTCTTTAATATACCTGACTTTTTAATATACCTGACTTTTATTCCAATTATGTGCAATAATTGTTGACTATTCTTTCATTTCTGTAGTTTGTGAAGTTTCTGAAACCCTGTTAGATTCTTATGTAAACTGTGTCTCCCCATTATTCATCTCCAAATTTCCCTCTGTATACCACCCATATGCTAACATATCTCTTTATCTTAAAATATTCTTACTTAATCCACAGGACCTTTCCCATGATTTCCCCTCCAACCCCTCAGCAGTATTTTCCCTCAAACAGATTCTATACATTTACTGGTTAAGGTCTTTCTTCCTGGATACTTTATAACATTTTTTGCTTGTTAATGAATTACTTTCTTTCATAAACTTCTAAGAGAAAGTATTTTTTCATTACATATATAACAATTTTACTGATAATCCTTTGGTAAGTTTAGTGGTTTTCAATTGATTTTCTTGGGATTTCTAAGTAAAGAGCAATATTGCATTGGAACCTGGAATGTCAGGTCCATGAATAAAGGCAAATTGGAAGTGGTTAAACAAGAGATGGCAAGGGTGAATGTCGACATTCTAGGAATCAGCGAACTAAAATGGACTGGAATGTGTGAATTTAACTCAGATGACCATTATATCTACTACTGTGGGCAGGAATCCCTCAGAAGAAATGGAGTAGCCATAATGGTCAACAAAAGAGTCCGAAATGCAGTATTTGGATGCAATCTCAGAAATGACAGAATAAACTCTGTTCCTCTCCAAGGCAAACCATTCAATATCACAGTTATCCAAGTCTATGCCCCAACCAGTAATGCTGAAGAAACTGAAGTTGAACAGTTTTATGAAGACCTACAAGTCCTTTTAGAACTAACACCCCAAAGAGGGTCCTTTTCATTAGAGGGGACTGGAATGCAAAAGTAGGAGGTCAAGAAACACCTGGAGTAACAGGCAAATTTGGCCTTGGAATGCGGAATGAAGCAGGGCAAAGGCTAATAGAGTTTTGCCAAGAGAATCCACTAGTCATAGCAAACACCCTCTTCCAACAACACAAGAGAAGACTCTACACATGGACATCACCAGATGGTCAACACCAAAATCAGATTGATTATATTCCTTGCAGCCAAAGATGGAGAAGCTCTATACAGTCAACAAAAACAAGACTGGGAGCTGACTGTGGCTCAGATCATGAACTCCTTATTACCAAATTCAGATTCAAAATGAAGAAAGTAGAGAAAACCGCTAGACCATTCAGGTATGACCTAAATCAAATCCCTTATGATTATACACTGGAAGTGAGAAATAGATTTAAGGGCCTAGATCTGATAGATAGAGTGCCTGATGAACTATGGAATGAGGTTCATGACATTGTACAGGAGACAGGGATCAAGACCATCCCCATGGAAAAGAAATGCAAAAAAGTAAAATGGCTGTCTGGGGAGGCCTTACAAATAGCTATGGAAAGAAGAGAGGTGAAAAGCAAAGGAAAAAAGGAAAGATATAAGCATCTGAATGCAGAGTTCCAAAGAATAGCAAGAAGAGATAAGAAAGCCTTCTTCAGCAATCAATGCAAAGAAATAGAGGAAAACAAAAGAATGGGAAAGACTAGAGATCTCTTCAAGAAAATTAGAGATACCAAGGGAACATTTCATGCAAAGATGGCCTTAAAAAAGGACAGAAATGGTAGGAACCTAACAGAAGCAGAAGAGATTAAGAAGAGGTGACAAGAATACATGGAAGAACTGTACAGAAAAGATCTTCAAGACACAGATAATCATGATGATGTGATCACTAACCTAGAGCCAGATATCTTGGAATGTGAAGTCAAGTGGGCCTTAGAAAGCATCAGTACAAACAAAGCTAGTGGAGGTGATGGAATTCCAGTTGAGCTGTTTCAAATCTTGAAAGATGATGCTGTGAAAGTGCTGCACTCAATATGCCAGCAAAATTTGGAAAACTCAGCAGTGGCCCAAGGACTGGAAAAGGTCAGTTTTCATTCCAATCCCAAAGAAACGCAATGCCAAAGAATGCTCAAACTACCATACAATTGCACTCATCATACAAGCTAGCAAAATAATGTTCAAAATTCTCCAAGCCAGGCTTCAGCAATACATGAACCATGAACTTCCTGATGTTCAAGCTGGTTTTAGAAAAGGCATAGGAACCAGAGATCAAATTGCCAACGTCTGCTGGATCCTGGAGAAAGCAAGAGAGTTCCAGAAAAACATCTATTTCTGATTTATTGACTATGCTAAAGCCTTTAACTGTGTGGATCACAATAAACTATGGAAAATTCTGAAAGAGATGGGAATACCAGACCACCTGACCTGCCTCTTGAGAAATCTATATGCAGGTCAGAAAGCAACAGTTAGAACTGGACATGGAACAACAGATTGGTTCCAAATAGGAAAAAGAGTATGTCAAGGCTGTATATTGTCACCCTCCTTATTTAACTTATATGCAGGGTACATCATGAGAAATGCTGGACTGGAAGAAACACAAGCTCGAATCAAGATTGCTGGGAGAAATATCAATAATCTCAGATATGCAGATGACACCACCCTCTGGCAGAAAGTGAAGAGGAGCTAAAAAGTCTCTTGATGAAAGTGAAAGAGGAGAGCGAAAAAGTTGGCTTAAAGCTCAACATTCAGTAAACGAAGATTATGGCATCCAGTCCCGTCACTTCATGGGAAATAGATGGGGAAACAGTGGAAAGAGTGTCAGACTTTATTTTTGGGGGCTCCAAAACCACTGCAGATGGTGATTGCAGCCATGAAATTAAAAGACGATTACTCCTTGGAAGAAAAGTTATGACCAACCTAGATAGTATATTCAAAAGCAGAGACATTACTTTGCCAACAAAGGTCTGTCTAGTCAAGGCTATGGTTTTTCCAGTGGTCATGTGTGGATGTGAGAGTTGAACTGTGAAGATGACTGAGCACCAAAGAATTGACGCTTTTGAACTGTGGTGTTGGAGAAGACTCTTGAGAGTCCCTTGGACTGAAAGGAGATTCAACCAGTCCATTCTGAAGATCAGCCCTGGCATTTCTTTGAAAGAACAATGCTAAAGCTGAAACTCCAGTACTTTGGCCACCTCATGCGAAGATTTGACTCATTGGAAGAGACCCTGATGCTGGGAGAGATTGGGGGCAGGAGGAGAAGGGGACGACAGAGGATGAGATGGCTGGATGGCATCACGGACTCGATGGACGTGAGTCTGAGTGAACTCCAGGAGTTGGTGTTGGACAAGGAGGCCTGGCATGCTGCAATTCATGGGGTTGCAAAGAGTCAGACATGACTGAGCGACTGAACTGAACTGAATAATATTTGTGAGTCTCCTACCGCAATAGGATAAAAACAAAAAGCAATATTCTTTTCTAAAGATTATAGCTCTTATTTTTTGTCATATATTATTATGTTGATCAAGAATCTAGAATAAGCCTCCTTTGTGCTTGCTCAGTCTCAACTCTGTGACTCTATGGACTGTAGTCTACCAGGCTCCTCTGTCCTTGGAATTTTCCAGGCAAGTATACTGGACTGGGTTGCCTTTTCCTACTCCAGGGGATCTTCCCAACCCAGAGATCTAAATTTCATCTCTTGAGTTTCTTATATTGACAAGCAGATTCTTGACCAACTGCACCACCTGGGAAGCCCTGAATAAACTTAAAAGTATCAAAATTAATAAGGAACATATTTTATTTTAAATTAAGTGTGACTACATCTAATCTTCACTCTTTCAATAGAGGTTTTAAAAGTTTTGTGTGAAAAAATAGAGCAAATCCTAAAGGAAGGGAGAAATATTTCAACATGCTTCATATTCTCTGCTCCAGTCACTGCTAGACATTTGACTGGCTTTGAAAGGGAGGACATGTTTGATAATAGACACTCTGCATAAAGATTCTGCTTTTGTTCCGTTAATCTGCCTTCCTGATGTTCATGCTTAAGTATGTCTAAGAATTACTGTTCTGGCCATAGTCAAATGTACAATAAACCTTACACGAACAATTTAAGAACTATTCAGAATTAATCATGACTGAGATGATTTGCACTTTTTATACTTTTATAACATAGTACAGCTCTTTTAAAATATAATAAATGTCTCTAAACTTATACTCTTTCATACTGCTTCACACTGCTTTGCCTTGATATTTACTGTTATTAAATGATTATTTATCACCCTACCAGCTTCTAAATTCTGCTAAGACAGGACTCATGCTTTTATTTATCCACTGCCATACCTATATTAATGTTCTATTGCTGGTGCAACACATTAACACACAGATAGTGGCACAAAATGACACAAATAGGTTATACTACAAGTCTTTAGGTCAGATGTCTGATATTGGCCACATGGGACTAAAATTAAGATGTCAGTAAAAACTGTGTTCCTTGGTGGCTCAAACAGTAAAGATTCTGCCTGTAATGCACGAGGCCCAGTTTCAATCCTTGGGTCAAGAAAATCCCCTGGAGAAGGGCATGGCAACCTACTCCAGGATTCTCTGTTGGAGAATCCCATGAACAGAGTAGCTTGGTGGGCTACAGTCCCTAGGGTTGCAAAGAGACTGACACGAGGAAGAGAATAACACTTTCACTTTCAGTGAAAAACTGATTTCCTTATCTTTCCTAGCTTCAAAAGACCTTGTAGGTCAAGAAGCAACAGATAGAACTAGACATAGAACAATGGACTGGTTCCAAATTGGGAAAAGAGTACATCAAGGCTATATATTTTCGTCCTGCTTATTTAACTTATATGGAGTCTACCATGCGAAATGTTGGACTGGATGAAGCACAATCTCAAATCAAGGTTGCTGGGAGAAGCAGCAATAACCTCAGATATACAGATGACACCACCCTTATGGCAGAAAATGAAGAACTAAGGAGCCTCTTCATGAAAGTGAAAGAGGAGAGTGAAAAAGTTGGCTTAAAACTCAACATTCAGATAACTAACATCGTGGCATCCAGTCCCATCACTTCATGGCAAATAGAAGGGGAAACAGTGGAAACAGTGGCAGACTTTATTTTGGTGGGGTCCAAAGTAACTGCAGATCGTGACTGCAGTCATGAAATAAGAGAGAGGCTTACTCTTTGGGAGGAAACTTATGGCCAACCTAGACAGCATATTCAAAAGCAGAGACATTTCTTTGCCAACAAAGGTCTATCTAGTCAAGGCTATGGTTTTTCCAGTGGTCATGTATGGATGTGAGAGTTGGACTGTGAAGAAAGCTGAGCACTGAAGAATTGATGCTTTTGAACTGTGGTGTTGGAGAAGACTCTTGAGAGTTCCTTGGACTGCAAGGAGATCCAGCCAGTCCATTCTGAAGGAGATCAGCCCTGGGATTTCTTTGGAAGGAATGATGCTAAAGCTGAAACTCCAGTACTTTGGCCACCTCATGCGAAGAGTTGACTCATTGGAAAAGAATTTGATGCTGGGAGGGATTGGGGTCAGGAGGAGAAGGGGACGACAGAGGATGAGATGGCTGGATGGCATCATGGACTCGATGGACGTTAATCTGAGTGAACTCCGGGAGTTGGTGTTGGACAGGGAGGCCTGGCGTGCTGCAATTCATGGGGTCGCAAAGAGTCGGACATGACTGAGTGACTGAACTGAACTGAACCATGTTATATATATATATTTTTCCTATGAAGTCTAATAATGAGCTAATAGATTGACTACAAAGCCATGCACAGTCTTACTTACCATCTGATAAGTCTGGTTGGTCATTTCTTAACTATATTGTGCATTGATGAGACAAGTTATGTAGAATTTTAGCGTCAGAGTCCATTCACTTAACATAAAAATGATATGTGATAAATTTCTATTACTTTCCTCATACTGGCATAAATTATAAGTATTGACTGACACTGTACTGAGGATTCCCAGGTGGCTCAGTGGTAAAGAATCTGCCTGCAGTGCAGGAGATGCAGGTTTGATTCCTCGGTTTGGAAAATCCCCTGGAGGAAGGCATGGTAACCCATTCCAGTATTCTTGCCTGGAGAATCACATGGACAAAGGAGACTGGCAGACTGGTCCATGCTGTCTCAATGAGTCAGACATGTTAGCATGCACTTTACTGAAATGTTCAATTTATGTAAAATCTGTTAATCAATCCTCAAACCAATTTTACTTAGTATAAATTTTGTGTGGTCATTTTATGAATAAGATAAATTAATTATAGAGAGGGTATTTGTCTATTTACCTCTCATAATTGTAGATGCAAACTACCAGCTCTGTTTTTTTTTTTTTTGGTTCAGTTCAGTTCACTTCAGTCACTTAGTCGTGCCCGACTCTTTGCAGCCCCATGGACTGCAGCACACCAGGCCTCCCTGCCCATTACCAACTCCCGGAGTTTACCCAAACTCATGTCCATCAAGTCAGTGATGCCATCCAACCATCTCATCCTCTGCCATCCTCTTCTCCTCCTGCCTTCAATCTTTCCCAGCATCAGGGTCTTTTCCCATGAGTCAGTTATTCACATCAGGTAGCCAAGTATTGGAGTTTCAGCTTTAGCATTAGTCCTTCCAATGAATATTCAGGACTGATTTCCTTTAGGATGGACTTGTTGGATCTCCTTGCAGTCCAAGAGACTCTCAACAGTCTTCCCCAACACCACAGTTCAAACGCATCAATTCTTCAGTGCTTAGCTTTCTTTATAGTCCAATCCTCACATCCATAGAAGACTAGTGGAAAAACCATAGTTTGACTAGACATATCTTTGTTGGCAAAGTAATGTCTCTGCTTTTTAATATGCTGTATAGGTTGGTTGTAACTTTTCTTCAAAGGAGCAAGCTTCTTTTAATATCATGGCTGCAGTTACCATCTGAAGTAATTTTGGAGCCCAAGAAAATAAAGTCTGCCACTATTTCCATTGTTTCCCCCTCTATTTGCCATGAAGTGATGGGACCAGATGCCATGATCTTAATTTTCTGAATGTTGAGCTTTAAGCCAACTTTTTCACTCTCCTCTTTCACTTTCATCAAGAGGCTCTTTTGTTCTTCTTCACTTTCTGCCATAAGGGTGGTGTCATCTGCATATCTGAGGTTATTGAGATTTCTCCCGGCAATCTTGATTCCAGCTTGTGCTTCATCCAGCCCAGCGTTTCTCATGATGTAGTACTCTGCATATAAGTTAAATAAGCAGGGTGACAATATACAGCCTTGACGTCCTCCTTTTCCTATTTGGAACCAGTCTGTTGTTCCATGTCCAGTTCTAACTGTTGCTTCCTGACCTGCACACAGATTTCTCAAGAGGCAGGTCAGGTGCTCTGGTATTCCCATCTCTTGAAGAATTTTCCACAGTTAGTTATGATCCACACTATCATGATCCAAACTATTAACCACAATATTCCATCAACTGGTTCATTTTCCATGATATTCTTTGTTCTGGAATAGGCTAGATAGCAACATTTCTAGAAAATTTGAACGGGTTTGTCTTTAAAGCCTGGATTTATAGGTCTTTCTGAGACAAAATTCTATTATAACTTTTTTATTAACTTTTGGTTTTTTCTTGAGTCAACTTGGACTCTCCTTATAGCCTCCTGTTTATTGGTGCATTATATCATTCAACAAATTTTAGCAGTTACTTTTTGCCAACAAATCTGTTAGATGGTATATTGTAACTCTCTTTCTGGAGCTATGTCCTACTGTGTAGTATATGGGGCTTTCCAAGTGGTGCAGTGGTAAACAATCTGCCTGCCAATGCAGAAGACTCAAGAGTTGTGAGTTTAATCCTTGGGTCAGGAAGATCCCCTGGCCTAGGAAATGGCAACCCATTCCAGTATTCTTGCCTGGAAAATTCCATGTATAGAGGAGCCTGGCAGGCCACAGTCCATGGGGTCACAAAGAGTCAGACATGACTGAGCATGTAGAGAGAGAAAAAGAATATGAAAAAAAAAAGCCCATTTTTTCTATCCTCTAGAGACTGTCAATGGTTGTCTGATATTTTCTTTTAGTTGAGGAAATAAGTATATTATCTTGCTCTCCATCTTAGTCATCTATGGAATTCCTATTTGTTCATTTTCAAATGAGCAAAATCTTATCTAAATTCCATTTTTACCAGGAGATGAGAAGTGTACATTTTTCTTAGTCTTACTCTCTGCCAGTTCAGGTTTAGGTCATTATATACCCTCACTAGTAAATAAATATGGCCTGTGAAAATATAACCAACTTCAGTAAACCTTAAAAGGTTAAAAGACCTTTTTCTAGAATTCATCATTATATCCTCAGTTTCAAACATACATGTCACAATTTTTTCTCTAATATCAGACTTTAAGAAGGTGTTTCACAGAATTATGTTGTCCTCTTAGTAGATAGAGAAGTAAAGAATAATGCTATTTAACTTTGCTTTTATCAGAGTTTGGATAATAGAGCTAAGCCTTACCTCTCATCAGTTTTTCTTTTCTTTTTAATTCTCACTGAGTAACTAAGAAAGCCAGTCACAGTGAAGTGCTTGGCTGTTAGTCTTAGATGGCAGCTATTGATATAGCCAGTTCAATCAATCCAGGATGTGTATTGGAAAGGTGAACTTCATTAAACACAGTTCCTAATGGATTTGGTTCGTCTTAAACTATCAATATTGGTATAGTATTGAAGAACTACAAGTCAGTCAGAGTAATAAAGCAGCATTGCAATAAATATCATGCAACCTATTTCTCTCGGAAATAAATCACGTGTCAGAATATAAATACTATACATAAAAATGTCTAAGTTGCTTTGGCCAAATGATGGGAGAGTCTACTTCTATAAGTAAACGTGCTATCATGCTACCTTTGAATGCCCATCCCAAAATTTTAGAAATGCAAATAGTCAAAGGGACTAGAAGTTCATTACGGTAACTTTGAAATCCAACAGTGGGAAAATCATTTTAAAGAAAATTATATGAAAGGCACAAGCACCAAGAAAAGTAATTACATACCACTCAAACCATCATATCCTGGATCTTTATAACCAAACTGAAGAAACTGGAAGGGAAATCTAATTGATTTTATATGGAACACTCATTTGTGACTGAAATGAATAGTGACTGAACTATTTTTCAGAAGTAGAAGGTTCTAACTACTTAGTCGCTTCTGAAGTCCTAAAATACCAGCCTGCCATAAACTTACCAGTTCAGTTAAGTTCAGTCACTCAGTCGTGTCCCACTCTTTGTGACCCCATGAATCGCAGCACACCAGGCCTCCCTGTCTATCACCAATTCCGGAGTTCACTCAAACTCATGTCCATTGAGTCGGTGATAACATCCAGTCATCTCATCCTCTGTTGTCCTCTTCTTCTCCTGTCCCCAATCCCTCCCATCATCAGGGTCTTTTCCAATGAGTCAACCCTTTGCATGAGGTGGCCAAAGTATTGGAGCTTCAGCTTCAGCATCAGTCTTTCCAATGAACACCCAGGACTGATCTCCTTTAGGATGGATTGCTTGGATCTCCTTGCAGTCCAAGGGACTCTCAAGAGTATTCTCCAACACCTCTATCCATGGGGTTTCCCAAGAAAGAATATTGGAGTTGATTGCCATTTCCTTCCTCAGGGGATCTTCCCAACTCAGGGATCAAACTCTTGCCTCTTGTATCTCCTGCACTAGCAGGCAGATTCTTTACCACTGAGCCACCTGCAAAGACCTTGCAAAAGGAGGAGTGATGCCCATTCAACAAAAATGTTATTCAGCTAAAATGAAATGATGCAGGTAAAAGCTAAGCATAAATTTGAGCTCATTGGAGATGCTCAGGAAATGTTAACCTAGTAGTAAGTTATCTGAATAAAAGAAACTCTTAAGAGAGTAAAACACAAACCATGGACTGGGAAAAAATATTTGCAAAACAAATATTGAACTAGAAGATAACTGAGGAATGCAGCCAAAGAAACCATTAGATATATGATGAGCAAGGCTTAACCAGGCATGGCATTACTGGGGATAGATGTCAAACTGTGGATATAAATCCTTTAAGTCCAAGGGCTCAATACATCGTTGCTTCTCCCACAGTGACCAATAAAGTGCTATGAAATTGTTAGTATGTGTTTAATATGGACTGATTGATTTCATAAAATAAAACTATGCATCCTAGGAAATAAAGCCACCTTTATTGATAACTACTGTGAACCACAATTTTTTTCTTAAATTAAGGTGAATATATTTAAGATACATTAAGATACTTAAGTGGAATTCCCAGGTGGCGCTCGTGGTAAAGAACCTAGCAGCCAATGCAGGAGAGGTAAAAGATGTGGTTTCAGTCCCCGGGTCAAGAAGATCCTCTGATGGAGGGTATGGCTACCCACTCCCGTATTCTTGCCTGGAGAATCCCATGGACAGAGAAGGCTGCTGGGCTACAGCCCATAAGGTTGCAAAGAGTTGGACATGACTGAATTGACTTAGCACACACCTATGGAACTGATTTTTTTTTTTTTTGGTATGTTACAGATCACATACTGGACAGCTGAAAAGTAATATATTTTGTAACCAGGACACATACATGTTCCACTCTACAATACTTGCATTTCAAAAAGTATCCAGAAAACAGTGTTGTTGTATGAGAAAGAAAAACATCCTGGTGAAAACTCTCAAGTGTTTTGCTTACTGAAGTCTGAAGTGTTAAAATGAGGCTCTACTCTCACAGAAAATAAATAAAGCAGTGCTCCTGTCCCTGGTCTATATTACTACTGTGAGTCTGAGAAACAAATCATCTACAAACAAATCGCTTTCTTAAAGTTAAAGGACAGTTTATCAGGGAGATAGGGCCAGAGAAAATGCAAAGAAATCTTTTAGCGAAACTTTCTCTCTCTCTTTCTCTCTCATCCTGCCACTGCTTTTCTAAAGGTCTGAGAAATAAGTCTGGAGGTTTGGAGATTAAAGCATACTGTGTTTGACATACCTTGTTAATTGTTTTTAAAGCATTTTATAGCCATTTTTGTGTTCTGGGAAATCCAAATATCTGGTCCCAGGTCTTACTCGTATGTACATTTTTACAATTTATGTTGTTATTTAGAACTAAGAAAATAGTTCCCAAAGTTTTAAGCTATATAAGATATTCTTAAAACAACAGAAGACCATGGTGGGTAAACACATGGCTTTGAAGTCAAAAAAGTGGTCTCATTTTTGTGTCCGTGGGTGCTCAGTCGCTTCTCCAGGACATCTTCACAACCCAAGGACAACCCACATCTCCTGCAGTGCAGGCACATTCTTTAGCGCTAAGCCACAGGGAGGCCCTGGACTCACTATTAGAGAGTCCGGGACAGAATAACGGTCTCTTAAAGAAATCCAGAAAATTATCCCGGAATCTGTGATAAATATGTTACTCTGCATGGCAAAAAGGACACCAAGACATGATCTAAACCAAGGATCTTGGAATTAATGAAATTAAAAGATGCCTGCTCCTTGGAAAGAAAGCTGTGACAAACCTATAGCATATTCAAAAGAAGAGACATCACTTAGTCAGCAAAAGTCTGTACAGTCAAAGCTATAGTTTTTCTAGTAGTCATGCAAGGATGTGAGAGTTGGACCATAAAGAAGGCTGAGCACTGAAGAACCAATGCTTTTGAACTGGAGTGTTGGAGAAGATTCTTGAGAGTGACCTGGGCAGCAAGGAGATAAAACCAGTCACTCCTAAAGGAAACAAACTCTGAATATTCATTGGAAGGACTGATGCCCAAGTAAAGCTCCAATACTTTAGCTACCTGATAGCAAAAAGAGAAGAGGATGGTACCACCCTTATGGCAGAAACTGAAGAGGAACTAAAAAGCCTCTTGATGAAAGTGAAAGGACAGTGAAAAAGTTGGCTTAAAACTCGACGTTCAAAAAACTAAGATCATGGTATCTTGTCCCACTACTTCATGGCAAATAGATGGGGAAACAATGGAAACAGTGACAGACTTTATTTTGAGGGGCTCCAAAAATCACTGCAGATAGTGACTGCAGCCATGAAATTAAAAGATGCTTGCTCCTTGGGAGAAAAGCTATGACCAACCTAGACAGCATATTAAAAAGCAGAGACATTATTTTGCCCACAAAGGTCCATCTAGTCAAAGCTACTGGTTTTTCCAGTAGTCATGTATGGATGATGAGATTTGGACAGTGAAGAAAGCTGAGTGCTATAGAATTGATGTTTTTGACTGTGGTGTTGGAGAAGACTCTTGAGAGCCAGTCCCTTGGACTGCAAGGAGATAAAACCAGTCAATCCTAAAGGAAATCAGTCATGAATATTCATTGCAAGGACTGATGCTGAAGCTTAAACTCCAATACTTTGGCCACTTGATGCGAAGAACTGACTCATTTGAAAAGACTCTGATGCTAGGAAAGATTGAAGGCAGGAGGAGCAGGGGATGACAGAGGATGAGATGGTTGGATGGCATCACTGACTTGATGGACATGAGTTTGAGCAAGCTCCAGGAGCTGGTAATGGACACAGAAGCCTGGCGTGCTGCAGTCCATGGGGTCACAAAGAGTTAGACATGACTCAGCAATGGAACTGAACTGAACTGATGTCAAGAGCCAACTCATTGGAAAAGATCCTGATTCTGGGAAAGATTGAAAGCAGGAGGAGAAGGGAATGATGGAGGATGAGATGATTGGATGGCATCACTGACTCAATGGACATGAGTTTGCACAAACTCCAAGAGACAGTGAAAGACAGAGAAGCCTAGTGTGCTGCAATCTGTGGGGTTGAAAAAAGTCAGACTTAGGCAACTTAGACAACTTAGTGACTGAACAACAATATGCCTATCTGAGGGCATATCTCAGATAATTATGCAAGTGAAATTACAAAATATATAAAACACTTCATATAATGTTCAACATATAGTAAAAACTTAATTAATATTAATATAAATGTTACTTCATGGAATCAACATTAAAAAGCATAGTTAAAACATCCTCAGTAGTCAATAAAGTCTGAGAATTACTGATAAATTCATTATTGCAGGACTTTTCAGAGCATTTAATACATACACATGAATTTTGAATCCCCAAGAGGACATATGCTCTGTAGTGTTGCCCAAAAGTTTTGACTAGAAAATCTAGATATTCAAAGAATAATTTTGTATCCTTTGTAGCATGCTTCAGGAAAATAATGAACTAAATTTTGAGGAAACATATAAAAAACAAACATATTCTGGAAGGGACAATATGTTGAGTTGCTATTTATTACTAATGTTGTTAGTATAAGAATATGAACATTTAATAAATTATAAGTAGTAAAATTATATAAGTAATATTTATAATCTACATTGACAGAAGAGCTTTTCTGGAATTTCTTCTAAAGGGCTGATAGTGGTGATTATTAAAACATTAATCATTAAACTAAGTGAAAAAAGTCTTCCTGGCAAGACATCATGAGTCAGGGGAGTCTGGAGATTACCGTGTGTTCAATTCAGAAATGAATACAGAAAGAAGATTTTATCTCCAAGATTATCTAAGACTCAAGGATTCAGATGATAGCCCACTGTCCAAAATGTTCTCTCTCAAAGTACATTGATGATATAACATAGGTTACAAGGTTACAACCTATAACACAGGTTTGGAAGAAGCCAAAGAAAAGATTTTGGGTGCTCCATTGGAAAAAGCCAGTATTCTAGATCCACACACTAAACAGTCTTTTCAGTTTTCAGACTTTTTCTCTTCTTGTTTTTTTGTTTGTTTGTTTGTTTTGTTTCATAGTAAAAGCTTTAGATAATGGGCTATTATTAGCTTTGGGGATCATGTCAATGAAGATGGCCAACATTTTAACTAGCAATAAAATCCACACGGTCCTTGTGGTGTTTCATTTTATGTGTAAACTTGACTGGACTACAGGTGTATTCAGATATTTGGTCAAACATTATTCCAGCTGTGTTTTGTGGTGGGGATGAGTGTTTCTGAAAGACATTAGCATTTGAATGAGTAGACTGAGTAAAGCACATTATCCTCCCTAATGTGGGAGGGCCTCATTCAATCAACTGATCTAAAATGTGTATAGAACTATTGCGGATACAATAAGCATATCTTTTTAATCTTCTACGTCTTACATGGTAAAGAATCTGCTGGCAGTGTGGGAGACCTGGGTTCAATCCTTGGGTTGGAAAGATCCCCTGAAGATACAAATACTATAGAACAAATTCTGAATTAAAAGGAATTCCTCCACTTCATTATCTGAGCTGGGACATCAGTATTCTGTTGTTCTCAGACTCAAGGTGAAACGAGCTCCTCTTGAGTCATAAACCTGCCAACCTTCAGATTAGATCTATCTATTTTAGATAGATAGATGTGTATACATGTATGCTAAGTACTATCTGACTCTTTGGGACCCCATGGACTGTAGCCCACCAGGCTCCTCTGTCCTTGAGATTCTCCAGACAAGAATACCGGAGCGGGTAACCTTTCCCTTCTCCAGATGTTCCCGATCCAGGAATCAATCCCAAATCTGCGGCAATGCAGGCAGATTCTTTACTGTCTGAGCCACCAGGTGGCGCTAGTAGTAGTGACCCTACTTGCCAATACAGGAGACAACAGACGCAGATTAAAAGCCTTGGTAGGGAAGATCGCCTGGAGAAGGCAATGGCAACCCTCTCCAGTATTCTTGCCTGGAGAATCCCATGGACAGAGGAGCCTGGTGGGCTGCAGTCCACAAGGTCGCAAAGAGTTGGACACGACTGAAGCGACTTAGCATAGTTAGAAAGATAAATAGACAGGCAGATAGATAACTTCTTAAGAGATAATGTCTGTGAACTTTCCAGAATAGATGCGTTGGCAGTGGGGATTAAATGAATGAAGGAAAGTTTATGGTGGTCCCTCAGCTATTAAATAGCAATATTCTAAAGAGAATAATAGAAATGAATCAACTATGTAAATGGAATTGCTGAAGATGATTTAGAGATTCAGAGTCTGAGTCATTTGAAAAATGAAGACTGCAATAAATGAAACATTGAAGTCAGAAGAGGAAGCAGGGTTAAGCTCTGATTGATTTCTTTTTTAATTTTTCAATGGGATTCAAGGAGAGGAAGAGAGGAAAGGACAAACAATTCTTTCAACTTTGTGCACAGTGAGTCTGAGTTACATCAAGCAGTTAACATTTGTCAATAACAGGGGGCTTGAGGCAAAAAAAAAAGAAAAAAAAATTTAGGCCAGGTAAAAAATGTATAAAAGCATTCTTGAGAGGTAATATCTGTAATATTTACATATTTTATATGAAAGTGAAAGTGTTAGTCGCTCAGTCGTGTCCGACTTTTTGTGACCCCATGGACAGCAGCCCACCAGAATCCTCTGTCCATGGAATTCTCCAGGCAAGAATACTAGAGTGGGTCTCCATTCCCTTCTGCAGGGGATCTTCCCAACCCAGGGATCAAACCTGGGTCTCCTGCATTGCACGCAGATCCTTTACAGTCTGAGCCACCAGGGCTGCTGCTAAGTCGCTTCAGTCGTGTCCAACTCTGTGAGACCCCATAGACGGCAGCCCACCAGGCTCCCCATCCCTGGGATTCTCCATGCAAGAACACTGGAGTGGGTTGCCGTTTCCTTCTCCAATGCATGAAAGTGAAAAGTGAAAGTGAAGTAGCTCAGTCCTGTCCGACTCTTAGCGACCCCATGGACTGCAGCCTACCAGGCTCCTCCGGCCATGGGATTTTCCAGGCAAGAGTAGTGGAGTGGGGTGCCATTGCCTTTTCCAGGCCCATGTATTTTTATACGCACACATAAATACAGCCAAGGACAGACATCAGGGGTGATCTATTGTTATCCTTCGTGTATTCCCACAGCCTGGAACACTCTGTGTTGGACATAGACTTCTCTCTGCTGCTGCTGCTAAGTCGCTTCAGTCTTGTCCAAACTCTGTGTGACCCCATAGACGGCAGCCCAGCAGGCTCCCCCATCCCTGGGATTCTCCAGGCAAGAACACTGGAGTGGGTTGCCATTTCCTTCTCCAATGCATAAAAGTGAAAAATGAAAGTGAAGTCACTTAGTCATGTCGACACTTAGTGACCCCATGGACTGCAGCCTACCAGGCTCCTCCGTCCATGGGAGTTTCCAGGCAAGATTACTGGAGTGGGGTGCCACTGCCTTCTCCATAGACTTCTCTCAGTAAGCGATATTTTACTGATCTAAAATGTGTATAGAACTATTGTGGATACAAGATTACCTTCTATACTTGTCTCACATGGTAAAGAATCTGCCTGCAGTGTGGGAGACTGGGTTCAACCCTTGGGTCGGGAAGATCTCCTGGAGAAGGGAATGGCAACCAACTCTAGTATTCTTGCCTGAAGAATTCCATGGACAGAGGAGCCTGGCAGGAGCCCTACAGTCCATAGGGTCACAATGAGTGGAACACACACAAACATACTTGTCTCAGAATCATTCCACTGAATTATTTTCTCTCTTCTTTTCTCTTATCGCTTTGTCAGACTGTATTTTTAAAAATATTATATTCTCAGATAAAGCCACTATTTAAGACACAAGATCGCATCTCATATTATTACATTAAAGTACATCTCATAATTAAGTGCTAAGATGTGATTTAGTATCTCCATATGGACTTTTATTAAGAAAATTAAATTTAATGCTTGGACAATATGACTTTTAACTGGATTGAAAATTGGCTGCTAAATTTTCAGCAGAGGAATAAAAACCTTTATAAAAGCTGCTACCACGGGTCTACTGGATCTCAGAAAAATGACATGGTACAAGCTATGATTACAGAGACATTCCAAACACAACAGTTAGTTATCCAGAAAAGGAATAGACTAAGATTTGGTACAAATTTAGCTGCAATATTAAAACATAGTCAGAAAAGCATTCAAACCAATGAAGATAAAAGTTAGCTAATGTTCAATTTACCCAGATAGGAAAACTATGAGCAAGCCTACAACATTTTAATTGATTCCTACATCCTTTTCTTTTTCCTAATTTTAAGGAAAAGTACTTAATTAATCCTGATGCCATGTGATGTCCATTTTTGTGAACACCACTTATTAGCTTGAAGGAATATCTTTCTAGTCCTGGTATGTTGAATGCGCTTATCTTGATAATGTTGGATGCTTTTCAATTTTTTTTTTTTTTGCTATACTTACTGAAATGATCATGTTTTTTCCTTTATTCTTTTAATATAGTATATCACTTCCCTAGTGTTATTACAATAAATATTTACAAACATGGAATTGGCTTCGGAATTGGGTAATGGGAGAAGGCTAGAAGAATTTTGAGAAATATGATAGAAAAAAGCTACATTGACAATAGAAATATGGATATGGAAGACTCTGCCCATGAGAGCTCAGAAAGAAGTAGAGGGCTCAGCAGATACAACGTGTATCATCTTACAGCAGAGGTTGCCAGTTGGGCTACACAGGAGGAGGTAAGTGGTGGGTGAGCGAACAAAACTTCATCTGTATTTACAGCCACTCCCTATTACTCGCATAATGACCTGAGCTCCACATCTTATAAGATCAGTGGTTGCATTAGGTTCTCATAGGAGCATGAACCCTGCTATGCTTGAATCATCCTGAAACCATTCCCCCCTCTGGTCTGCAGAAAAATTGTCTTCCATGAAACCAGTCTCTTCTGTGAAAAGGTTGGGGACCACCACTGTCTTAAAGTATATTTAATGTGTTAGTCACTCAGTCGTGCTGATTCTTTGTGAGGTCATGGACTGTAGCCCACTAGGCTCCTTTTTCTAGGGAATTATTCAGGCAAGAATCCTGGATCCATTTTCCAGGGGATCTTCCCAACCTAGGGATCAAACCCAGTTCCCCCACACTGCAGGCAGATTCTTTACCATCTGTACCACCAGGGAATTCCAAGAGTATATTTAAATTATCATAAACTGTTGGTAAAAATATGGATGTTAAACAAGTTGCTGGTAAGGACTCAGAGGAAATGAGGAACATATTATTGGAAACTAGAGGAAAGAAGATCTTTATTACATAGAGGAAGAAAATCTAGCTGAGTTGTGTTGTATAACATAATAAATAAATTTGGGTTATAGTTAAGGAAGTTCTCCAGCAAACTGGTGAAGGTGTGGCCTGGTTTCCTCTTACATCTTAGAGTAAAATGTAACCACTAAGAGGTAAATTGAGGGAATAACTGTTAAGTAAAAGGAAACAAGACTTTATGAATTGAGGAATTCTCAACCTGTCTGGATAGCAAAAGATGCTACAATTAGGGTGTGGAAATGTTTATCATCAAGAATGCATGTTCCCAAGAAAAAAGAAGTGCTTGGGCAACCTTTTCTTAGTTCCTTAGAAGAACCAAAAGTTCAGAATATTCACCTCAACAGAGGCCAAGGATAGAGATAAGATGATTCCGGGGAGATTTGTGAAAGAAGCTTTGTTTTAACTGAGTGAATCCTTGTGGGGGGCATGGAAGATCCACAGCAGGACCATTTGAGAATATTCTACCAGCAGAAATACTGTAAGCTTAGAATAAAAGGGACAGAAGGAGGAAGAAATAAAAAAGGACTGTCATGTACCCCAATGTTCATCGCAGCACTGTTTATAATAGCCAGGACATGGAAACAACCTAGATGTCCATCAGCAGATGAATGGATAAGAAAGCTGTGGTACACATACACAATGGAGTATTACTCAGCCATTAAAAAGAATACATTTGAATCAGTTCTAATGAGATGGATGAAACTGGAGCCGATTATACAGAGTGAAGTAAGCCAGAAAGAAAAACACCAATACAGTATACTAACACATACATATGGAATTTAGAAAGATGGCAATGATGACCCTGTATGTGAGACAGCAAAAGAGATACAGATGTGTAGAGCGGACTTTTGGACTCTGAGGGAGAGGGGGAGAGTGGGATGATTTGGGAGAATGGCATTGAAACATGTATACTATCATGTAAGAAACGAATCGCCAGTCTATGTCCGATGCAGGATACAGCATGTTTGGGGCTGGTGCACGGGGATGACCCAGAGAGATGTTATGGGGAGGGAAGTGAGGGGAGGGGGGGGTTCATGTTTGGGAACGCATGTACACCCGTGGTGGATTCATGTCAATGTATGGCAAAACCAATACAGTATTGTAAAGTAAAAAAAGTAAAAATAAAAATTTAATAAAGAGAAAAAGATTTAAATAGAAAAAAAGAAAAAAGAAATCTCTTTGTACAAGTTTGCAGTGTATTCATCCATTTTCTCCTGGGTTTGGTAAATATCTTTATGACCATTACTTTGAACTCTTTATCTGGTAGATTACTTATCTCTGTTTCATTAAAGTTTTTTCTTCTGAGAAAAAAAATAAAAAATAAAATCACACACACACAAAAAACGGACTGTCAGATGCCTCAAATTCTACACGTATGAAACAGATTGATAAGACTACTCAGGGGCCAGCAAACATTGTCCCTCTTGAAAAAGAAGAATGACTCAGAGTATGAGTCACAGATTGTTTCCATGCATTATAGCCTAATGGAATTTATTGTGTGTGTGTGTGTGTGTGTGTGTTCAGTTGTGTCCAGCTCTTTGTGACTCCATGGACTGTACCCTGCCAGGCTACTACGTCAGTGGGATTTTCCAGGCTAGAATGCTGGAGCGGGCTGCCATTCCCTACTCCAGCGGGTCCTCCCTGTCCAGGCACCACATCTCCTGTGCCTCATGCATTGGCTGTCTGCCTTTTTTTTATTTTCTTTTTACTACTGCACCACCTGGAAATTCATGGAATTTACCATACTTGATTTCCAAATTGCATCAGAATCAGTGACAAGTTTCTTACTTCTATCTTTAACCTTGGAATAGAAATGTCATAACTATAATCTATGTCTGTCCTACTACTATATTCTGGCAGCCGATAACTTCTTGTCATATTTAACAGGTTCACAGATGAAGAGGAATCTTGCCCTGGACTGGATCATGTAGCGAATGTGACCCTTATCTGATTATTTAGAAAGAAAGATTTTGGACTTTGGAGTTCATGATATTTGAATAATAGAATTTTGAACTTTGAGTGAGTGTTGTAATGATTTGAGACCTTTGGGAATGAGGTGAATGTAGTTTCAGTAACAGATAAATGTAAATCTTTGACACTCAGCAAGGTATACTATAATTAAGAGAATAAGGGTGATTAAAATATATCCAGGGGGCTTCCCTAGTAGCTCAGTGATAAAGAATCTTCCTGCCAATGCAGGAGATGTGGGTTATATCCTTAGGTTGGGGAGTTCCCTTGGAGAAATAAATGGCAACCCCCTCCAGTATTCTTGCCTGGGAAATCCCATGGACAGAGGAGCCTGCTGGGCTACATTTCATGGGGTCACAAAGACTCAGACACGAGTTAGCAACTAAACAACAGCAACAGCAAATATGTTCAGACCTGTGAATGTGTTATCTTACAACTTTGCAGATGTGATTAAGTGAAAGATATTAAGGTGAGAAAGTTATCCTAGATTTTCTAGGCAAGTCCAATGTAATCACAGGGGTCCTTATGATAAAGAAGCAAGAATATCCAAGACAGCAAGTGATGTGACAATGGACACAAAGAAGAAAAAGCAGTGTGATCTGGGTGCATGAGCCAAGGAATGAATGCAGCCTCTAGAAACTTGCCTTTTCCAGGGGGAAAATATATATATATATATATATATATATATATATATTCCCTAGAACCTCCATAAGGAAACACCTTGACATTAGCCCCATGTAATACTGATTATGGACTCCTGACCTCCAGAACTACCTCCAGGATCTGTGGTAATTTGTTACAGTAGCAATAGGAAACCAATATATATGATGTGCTACATTGACAAAACGCGGTTCACGTTTTGAATAAGGAGGAGGGAATGGCAAACCACTCCAGTATTCTTGCCGCAAGAACCCCAAGAATAGTATGAAAGGGCAGAAGGATATGACACTGGAAACTGAGCCCAACAGGTCAGAAGGTGTCCGATATACTGCTGGGAAAGAACAGATGGCAATTACTAACAGCTCCAGAAAGAATGAAGCTGCTGGTCCAAAGATGAAATGATGCCCAGTTGTGGATATGTCTGGTGGTGAAAGTAAAGTCTGATGCTGTAAAGAACAAAATTGCATAGGAACATGGAATGTAAGGTCCATGAGTAGATTGGATGTTGTCAGGCAGGAGATGGCAAGAGTAAACATTGACATCTTAGAATCAATGAGGGAAAATGGACTGGAATGGGTGAATTTAATTCAGATGACCATTATATCTACTACTATGTGTAACAATCACTTGGAAGAAATAGAGTAGTCTTCATAATCAAGAAAACAGTCAAAACTGCAGTACTTGGATGCAGTCCAAAAAATGACAGTATGATCTTGGTTTGTTAACAAGCCAAACTATTCAACATCACAGTAATCCGAGTCTATGCCCCAATCACTAATGCTGAAGAAGCTTAAGTTGACCAGTATTATGAAGATGTACAAGATCTTCTACGACTAATACCAAAAAAAAAAAAAAAAGTTGTCTTTTTCATCATAGGAGACTGGAAAGCAAAAGTAGAAAGTCAAGAGACACCTGGAGTAACAGCAAGTTTCGCCTTGGAGTACAAAATGAAGTAGGGCAAAGGCTAGCAGAGTTTTGTCAAGAGAACATGCTACTCAGAGCAAAAACCCTTTTCTAATAACATAAGAGATGACTCTACACATGGACATCACCAGATGGTCAATACCAAAATCAGATTGATTATATTTGCAGCCAAAGATAAAGATGCTCTCTATAGTCAGCAAAAAGGAGACCTGGAGCTGACTATGACTCAGATAATCAGCTCCTTATTGCAAAATTCCAGCTTAAAGTGAAGAAAGCAGGGAAAACCACCAGACCATTTGGGTATGATCTAAACCAAATCTCTTATGATTACACAGTGGTGGTGATGAATAGATTCAAAGGATTAGATCTGATAGAGTCCTAAAGAACTGTCAATGGAGACTCATAAGATCATATAGGACGCAGTAACCAAAGCCAAACCAAAGAAATGCAAGAAGATGAAGTGGTTCTTTGAGGAAGACTTACAAGTAGTTAAGAAAAGAAGAAAAGTGAAAGGCAAAGGAATAAGGGTAAGATATACCTGACTGACTGCAAAGTTCCAGAGAATAGCAAGGAGAGATAAGAAAGTCTTAAGTGAACAATGCAAAGAAATAGAGGGAAAAATAGGATTGGAAAGACTAGAGATCTCTTCAAGGAAACTGGAGATACCAAGTTCATGCAAAGATGGGCACAATAAAGGACAGAAATTGTATCAGTTCAGTTCAGTTCAGTCGCTCAGCCGTGTCCGACTCTGTGACCCCGGGAATCACAGTATACCAGGCCACCCTGTCCATCACCAACTCCTGAAGTTCTCTCAGACTCATGTCCATTGAGTTGGTGATGGCATCCAGCCATCTCATCCTCTGTCATCCACTTCTCCTCCTGCCCCCAATCCCTCCCAGCATCAGGGTCTTTTCCAATGAGTCAACTCTTCGCATGAGGTGGCCAAAGTACTACAGTTTCCAGCATCAGTCCTTCCAATGAACACCCAGGAATGATCTCCTTTAGGATGGACTGGTTGGATCTCCTTGCAGTCCAAGCAACTCTCAAGAGTCTTTTGCAACACCACAGTTCAAAAGCATCAATTCTTCAGCACTCAGCTTTCTTCATAGTCCAACTCTCACATTCATACATGACCACTGGAAAAACCATAGCCTTGACTAGACAGACCTTTGTTGGCAAAGTAATATCTCTGCTTTTTAATATGCTGTCTAGTTTGTCATAACTTTCCTTCTAAGGAGCAAGCGTCTTTTAATTTCATGGCTGCAATCACCATCTGCAGTGATTTTGGAGCCCCAGAAAATAAAGTCTGACACTGTTTCCACTGTTTCCCCATCTATTTCCCATGAAGTGATGGGACCAGATACCATGATCTTAGTTGTCTGAATGTTGAGCTTTAAGCCAACCTTTTCACTCTCCTCTTTCATTTTCATCAAGAGGCTTTTTAGAAATGGTATGGACCTAACAAAAGCAGAAATATTAAGAATAAGTGGCAAGAATACACAGAAAAAAACTGTATAAAAAAATCTTAATGACCCAGATTACTACTATGGTGTGACCACCCACCAAGAGCCAGACATTGTGGAGTAAGAAGTCAAGTGGGCCTTAGGAAGCATTACTACAAAGCTACTGGAGATGATGGAATTCCAGCTAAGCTTTTTCAAATGCTAAAAGATGAGACTGTTAACGTGCTGCACCCAATATGCCAGCAAATTTGGAAAACTCAGCAGGGGCCATGGGACTGGAAAAGTCCAATTTTCCTTCCAATCCCAAGGAAAAGCAATGCCAAAGAATGTTCAAACTACTTCACAATTGCACTTATTTCACAAGATAGCAAAGTAATGCTCAAAATTCTTTAAGCAAGGCTTTAACAGAATGTGAACCTAGAAATTCCAGATGTTCAAGCTGGATTTAGAAAAGGCAGAGGAACTAGAGATCAAATTGCCCTCATCTGCTGGATTATCGAAAAAGCAAGAGAGTTCCAGAAAAACATCTACTTCTGCTGCATTGACTATGCTAAAGCCTTTGACTGTGAATGTGTTAGTCTGTCAGTCATGTCTGACTCTTTGCAACCCTATGGACTATAGCCCACCAGGCACCTCTGCCGATGGGATTCTCAAGTCAAGAATACTGGAGTGGGTTGCCATTGCCTTCTCCAGGAGATCTTTCCAATGCAGGGATTGAACCTAGATCTCCCACATTGCAGACAGATTCTTTACCATCTGACCACAAGGGAAGCCAGCTAGAGTAAAATAAAAGGGTTCAATACTAAAGTAACTGAACGCTAAAATATTAGAAATCATACAGATGATAGTTCACTATCACAAAAGTCTAGTGGGGAGATGGAGAAAATATTTCCAATTAAGTGACTGAAGCAATTTGTCTTTTTTTTTTTTCTTCCTAAAAATCTTTATCTGTCCTCTGGTATTTAAGAGATGGATCTTCATGATTGTCTTGATTTACAGTCTGGTTCTTGCAAAGTATAGCACCAGGAATCCAAAAAGTGATGTATAGCATTTCCTTGTTAGGGACTGCATTTCTTACTAGGTGAACTGAACTACATGCCTCCAAGAAGATGCCTACACAGTTTCAGTTTATTGCCGAACATGCCTAGCTGGATTAGCACCTTTGGAAAAGCTGTAACAGCACACAATGGGAAGGAGTTCACTGCCACATGGCTGTCCACCTAAGAGTGCTTTGAAAGAGGTGAAAAACTCAATAGGCTTTGCTGGCAAATTCATCAAATCCATGACAATGTGCACAGAGTATTTTCTTTGTTTTGACAGTGGTCCCAACTGCTGCATTAACTCTTCTCTGACTGGTCCTTGCAGGAAGTCTTTCCCATCCAAGTTAAAGGCTTTTACCTTTTGGTCCACAATTTTGTAATTAATTACAAAAATTTGCAGTAGCCATTTATGAGATTCAGGATTGAGATTATTAGCAAACACAGTGCAGTTTTTCTTTGCTGCTGGAATGGCAAAGGGCCCAACCCACCCCAGGAAAAACATCAAATAGAACATTCCCCAGATTGGAGAAGTTCTGTGATATGGCTGTGTTCTGCGGAGAGATGAGGATTCCAACAGACTTTTGAAAAATCAAATTCACAGGTGTAATTGCTTTTTCACACCTTGGTCATCATATTCTCCTCTCCAGATAGTACATCCAGTTGGAAATTTTGGTAGATATTATCAATATTATTAATTTGTAATGATCAAAACAAACTATGGAAAATTCTTCAAGAGACAGGAATACCAGACCTCTTTACCTACTTCTGAGAAGTATGCAGGTTAAGAAGCAACAGTTAGAACCAGATATGGAACAATGGACTGGTTCCAAATTGGGAAAGGAGTATATCAAGACTGTATATTGTCACCGTACTTATTTAACCTATATGTAGAATACATCATGAGAAACACCAGGCTGGGTGAAGCACAAGCTGGAATCAAGATTGCTGGGAGAAATATCAATAACCTCAGATATGCAGATGACACCACCCTTATGGCAGAAAGTGAAGAGGAACTAAAGAGTCTCTAGATCAAAGTGAAAGAGGAGAGTGAAAAGGCTAGCTTAAAATTCAACATTCAAAAAACAAATATCATGGCATCCAGTCCCATCACTTCATGGCAAATAGACGGGGAAACAATGGAAACAGTGTCAAACTTTATTTTTCTGGGCTCCAAAATCACTGCAGATGGTGACTGCAGCCATGAAATTAAAAGACACTTGTTCTTTGGAAGAAAAGCTATGACCAACCTAGACAGCATATTGAAAAGCAGATACATTATTTTGCCAACAATGGTCCCTCTAGCAAAGCTATGGTTTTTCCAGTAGTCATGTATGGATGTGAGAGCTGGACCATAAAGAAAGCTGAGTGCTAAAGAATTGATGCTTTTGAACTGTAGTGTTGAGGAAGACTCTTGAGAGTCCCTTGGACTGCAAGGAGATCAAACCAGTCAATCCTAAAGGAAAACAACCCTGAATATTCATTAGAAGGATTGATGTTGAAGCTGAAGATCCAATACTTTGGCCACCTGATGCAAAGAACTGATTGATTAGAAAAGACCCTGATGCTAGGAAAATTGAAGGCAGGAGAAGGGGACAATAGAGGATAAGATGGTGGGATGGCATCACCAACTTGATCAATATGACTTTGAGCAAGCTCCAGTAGTTGGTGAAGGACAGAGAAGGCTGGCATGCTCTAATCCATGGGGTCACAAAGAGTCAGATACCTCTGTGTAGCTGAGATGAATTGAATGCAAGGTTTATCCTAGAGAATTTTCCATGTTAGCAGAATGACTATTGAGAAGAATTCATATTCTGATGTTGGAGGGAGTGTTCTCTAAATATTTGTCTATAAAGAAGGCTGGGCACTGAAGAACTGATGCCATTGAATTGTGGTGCTGGAGAAGACTCTTGAGAGTTTCTTGGACTGCAAGATCAAACCAGTCAATCCTAAAGTAAATCAACACTTAATAGAAGGACCAATGCTAAAGCTTAAGCACCAATACTTTGGCTTCCTGATGTGAAGAGCTGACTCATTGTAAAGGACTGTGATGTTGGGAAAGATTGAGGGCATGTGGAGAAGCGGGTGACAGAGGATGAGATGGTTGGATGGCATCACTGACTCAATGGACATGAGTTTGAGCAAACTCTAAGAGATAGTGAAGGACAGGAAAGTTTGGCATGCTGCAGTCCATGGAGTTGCAGAGTCAGACATGACTTAGTGACTGAACAATTTGGTTTATAATATTGCTCACATATTCTATTTCTCTGTTGAACTGCTGTATTGTTGTTTTATCCATTATCAAAAATTAAGTATTGAAGCTTCAGATTTTTATGATTGAATTATCTATTTCTCCCTTTAACTGTGTCAGTTTTTACTTCATGTGTTTTGGGGCTCCGTTGATAGGTGTATATATGTTTATAATTCTCATATTTTTCTAATTATAAATTAACCCTCAATAAGGATAAAATGTTTCTGTGTATGTATGCATGCTCAGTCATGTTCAACGTTTTGTGACCCCATGGACTGCCGCCCGCCAGGCTCCTCTGCCCTGGAATTTTTCAGGCACGAATACTGGAATAGGTTGTCATTTCCTACACTAGTGTTTCTATTTCTCCTGTAATTATTTTCACCTCCGAGTATATTTTGCCTGATTTTAGTACAACTAGTTCATCTCTCTTTGACTATCATTTTCATGTAAATGTTTCCATCCTTTTCTTATTAATCTATTTATGTCTTTGAATAAAAGTATGCATCCTGTAGCTAGTATATTTATTCTACCAACATCTGTCTTTTGATTGAGGTGTTTAATCCACTTGGATTTGATATAATTACTGGTAAGGCAGGGTTTATATTTGTCCTTTTGCTGCTTGCTTCCTTATGTCTTGTGCTTTTTACTTTTTCCTTGTTCCTTGATTTCTATCTTTTATTTTTGTTAAATATATATTCTCTTGTTGTGTTAGTCACTCAGTTGTGTCTGACTCTTTGCAACCCCATGGACTATAGCCAACCAAGCTACTCTGTCCATGAAATTTTCTAGGCAGAAATACTGGAGTGGGTTGCCATTCCCTTCTCCAGGGGATTCTTCCCAACTCAGGGGCCGAACCTGGGTCTGCTCCATTGTAGACAGGTTCTTTACTATCTGAACTATAAGAAAGCCCACATGTTCTCTAGCGTATCTTTTTAATTTCATTGTTGGTTGTTTCACCATATTTATTTCAGATATTTTTGTAGTGTTTGCTCTGAAAATTACAATTAGCTCCTTAATGTGAAATAATCTAGTTGATTCATGCCAATTTAATTTCAATACTGTGCAAAAACGTCTGTCTAAAATACCCCTATTTCCTCTTCCTCCTTTGCAAAAATGTACATCTGTATAAATGATAGGCCCATTAATGCAGCTTTATATTTATTGATATTCAGTTGTCTTTGAAAACAGATTGGAGAGGAAAAGAATTACAAAATAATGCATGTATATTGCCTTTCATAATGGCTACACAGTTACCATCACCAATAGTATTTTCACACTTCCTTTCATTCTTTATACATGATTTCCTGTACTTCTTTGAATTTATTTACAATAGCTTATTTAAAATCTTTTTCTGCTAAGTCCAAAATCTGGTGCCCCTGAGGGCCTTTTTCTATTAGCTGTTTCTTTCAGCTAATACAAAGTGTATGTGGACTTCCCTGTTGCTTCTAATGCCTTGTATTTTGTTGCCGTTGTTGTTGTTACAAACAAATAGACTTGTTTGTAATAACTCTGGTATTAGATCCATCCACTTCCCACTGAGCTAAGCTCTGAATCATTCAAATAACCACCTATTTCCCAGGGAAATAGGTCTGAAATAGGTCTGAAAGTTCAGACAAAATATTGACTCTGTACTGGGGATGATGCTTTAACAGAGCTCCACAAGCAGTTCAGTCTTTTTGTTCTCTGCAATGGCTGCTGGCTTTTACCTCCTACACTTCTAAGGTGAGAAGGGAATGGAAGGAGAGGAGATTAGCCCTAAACTCAAATATTACAGATCCCACCGTCTTACCAAAGTTCAGCAACCTCTCCTGTATAGACAATTTTTAGTTCATTCTGTGGCTTTGGCCAATTAACAGACTTCTGAAATGATTGGCTGTAGTTGTTTTGCTTATATTTTATTGTTATGGCAAAACCAATACAATATTGTAAAGTAATTAACCTTCAATTAAAATAAATAAAATAAAAAAATTATTTAAAAAAAAAAAAAAGCAAAGTGAGTTCATCAAAGTCCTCTCCCTGCCAAAGAGGTTAATCCTCCCCAGATTAACATCTATTTTAAAGTGTATATCTCTAAGTATACCTCAGTCATGGTGCAAAGTCTGAACACTAGAAAACACAGTTAAATGAGATGCTGACATTTTCATAAAGCCTGTGATCATTCAGAATAAAGAAAATCTGCACAGCTAAGTAATATAGTTAACAAGGAAAAACGAAGATACATGGACAGAATTTCTTCGCTTTTATTGGCATTCAGTTCAAGTCCATAAAAAGATAGAAATGAAAGAGGTCTTAAAAGGGATATTACATACTAATCCCAAGTAAGATTTATCGGATGGGGGAGCCAGCAGCCACTTTGGTATCTTAACTTATTTTCCAATTTTACAATTCATAAAACACTCACCAAAGCATGACACCAGTTTGGAGTTCAAGCATGGTGCATTTTATGTTGCAAGATCCATTAAAAGTAATAATTTGTAAGATCTTCAATAAAAAAGTGTGCATTTTTTTTTCAAAGAATACTTCAAAGAGGGAAGCAGGACTCCTTAATCCAATTTTATGTGAAAAGTAATCTCTTTCTCATCTGGGGTCTTCTCTCTTCTGTGATTGTGGTTGAAGCTGGAGGACTAGGACAGAATGAATGGCATCTCTTCATGGTAGCAGTTCTTTTCCACAAGTATGAAATGACAATCTGGCTTTCCCTCAGGAGAAAGCAGTAAATCTCAAACTCTGGTCAGGAATGACAGGGACTTTGGTCATGAACTCATTCTGCTCAGGATTACCTTCTCTGCCTAGTTTTTTCCTTCACTCTCCAAAGTCCAGAGTATGAACAGAGCAGTTTGACAAGATTCATTTATTTTGCGTCATCAGCCTACTGACCTTCCTTCCTCTATGAAAAGTAAAATTCTAATGTAAAAAGGCAGTGCCAGAAGGATGGAATGGAAATGTCCCAGCTGGTTACTAACCAGGTCTGTGAACTTCAGTTTTGTTCTTCCTAAGCCTCACTCCCCTCATCTATAAACTGTTTGTCCCACCTGGTTTTATTAGATTATCAAATGAGATCATGCATACTTAAAACAACATTAAATACAACTCTCAATAAAATGTTTTGATGCTCATAGGATTAACACAATTCTACTGAAAGAATCTTGAAAAAAAAGAATCTTTAATGTTTAATTCACTGTATTGCATTAATTCCAAACTTACTATAAGCAATGATCATTCTCTACCCTATCTGGCATTTTTAACACTTTTAATTATTGTTTATTTAAGACATTAAAACAAAATTACACTGAAATGATTAACACTGCTTTGTAGGAATTCCAGTATAAGATCACTTATAAGTTTCACAAAATCAGGCTGGCAACATGGGATCTGTGAGAGCAGGACATTTAACTAGATTCCACCTCCCCACAGCTTGTTTTGGGAGAAGAGACCTGTGGGTCATTTGATATAAATGATATTTGATGTAAATGGACTTTATTCACAATTATTTTAGGAAAAAACAGAAAGACTGTCTCAGTTTATAAATCAATGATAAGTAAAGAACTAGTCAAGACTCTGCTCAATATTATGCAACAACCTAAATGGGGGAAATTTTGAAAAAAGATACACATATACTGAATCACCTTGGTGTATACTTGAAACTATCACAACATTGTTAATCAACTATACTCTAATGTAAAATAAAAAGTTAAAAAAAAATTGAAATAAAAATGCTACGCCCTGCACATATCACTTTTCTCTGTGACCCACTTCTGTTTGAAATCTTCAATCATCCTTCTGAGGAAATATGTGTAAATCATAAGATTCTTATGTCACGGGATTTGTTTTTCAATCTTCAAATATGTACTGCATGTCTACAAAGGTCCATACAATCCACTCTTCAAGGTGGTGGTGGTGATGCAAAGCAAACTAGATGAGGTCTAGAAGAGTACGAGGGTGGTAAATAAAGGTATGGATTCTCAATGCTATGTTTATCTTTCATATTTGTTCTGTTCTTCCAAAAATAAAACTGTCCATGCTACATTTGCTTATCTCTTTCAATACTTAAAAAGACTAAGGATATTTGAAATGAATCTGCATAAGTTCACAGTATAGTTACAGTATCATTCAAATCACCCTCCTCCACCCTCTATCCACTCCACCCTGCCCTAGGTCTCCATGCAGAAATTATGTCTCACCGCCCCTGTCTTTTCTTAGTCTTTTTTATCGTATGTCTCTCACAACCTTTATCCTAGTCCTTTATCTTCTGTTAAAATATTGTATGAATCTGTTTTGTCCTCTGTGGTTTCTTATAATCTCCTGGAATGCAGAGTCCATATCTGATTCAATTTATTCAATCCCATAACTTCCAATTTATACGTGAGTGATATATATCAGAATAATTCTTCCCATGACACTTGGAACATTGCCTGGAACATAATAGGTGTTCAATAAATATTAAGTCCAATGAATGATTGCATGATGTCTGGCTAAATTGAAGGACAATCCATATATAAATATAAGATGTAATTTTTAGTGCCCTTGGCAGTTTTGAAGACTGGAATAATGACTTTTGCCTTTTAAAATATCTATTTTTTTCCAAAGAAGAGACAAGAGAGAAATTTGTAAGTCTCCTTTTGGACTCCAGATGCATAGTGAATACAAGAAACCTATAATTAAAGTAATAAGATATTTGAAAAATCAATGCCCTTACCAGAATGTTAGGTCATTTTGTAAAATTTAAGTCTATGGACAAAACCTGAGATTTTACAGCTGTTATCTAGGTGTTGGGTCAAGTAAGAAAATTAGTTTAGAACAGGCTTTTGGACTCTGTGGGAGAGGGAGAGGATGGGATGATTTGGAAGAATGGCATTGAAACATGTATAATATCATATATGAAACTTATTGCCAGTCCAGGTCCGATGCATGATACTGGATGCTTGGGGCTGGTGCACTGGGACAACCCAGAGAGGTGGTATGGGGAGGGAGGAGGGAGAGGGGTTCAGGATGGGGACCACGTGTATACCTGTGGCAGATTCATGTTGATGTATGGCAAAACCAATACAATATTGTAAAGTAATTTACCTCCAATTAAAATAAATAAATTTTAAAAATAAAATGAAAAAGGTCAAAAAAAAAGAAAGTTAAATAAGAATTGCTTAGACTCCAATGACAGTCAAAAGCACAAGCCAATTTCACAGTTGCATTCAGAGAGAATGAAAGCTTCTCAATTCAGTACACACTTAACACTAGATTTTTTAAAAAATTTCTTTTATTTTACTTTAAAATTTTTTCAGACATGATTTTTGGGGGCTCCAAAATCACTGCAGATGGTGACTGCAGCCATGAAATTAAAAGATGCTTACTCCTTGGAAGAAAAGTTATGACCAACCTCGATAGCATATTCAAAAACATTTGCCGACTAAGGTCCATCTAGTCGAGGCTATGGTTTTTCCAGTGGTCATGTATGGATGTGAGAGTTGGACTGTGAAGAAAGCTGAGCGCCGAAGAATTGATGCTTTTGAACTGTGGTGTTGGAGAAGACTCTTGAGCATTCCTTGGACTGCAAGGAGATCCAACCAGTCCATTCTGAAGGAGATCAGCCCTGGGATTTCTTTGGAAGGAATGATGTTAAAGCTGAAACTCCAGTACTTTGGCCACCTCATGCGAAGAGTTGACCCATTGTAAAAGACTGATGTTGGGAAGGATTGAGGGCAGGAGGAGAAGGGGACGACAGAGGGTGAGATGGCTGGATGGCATCACTGACTCGATGGACGTGAATCTGAGTGAACTCCGGGATTTGGTGATGGATAGGGAAGTCTGGAGTGCTGCAGTTCATGGGGTCGCAAAGAGTCGGACACGACTGAGCGACTGAACTGAACTGAACTGAACTGATAATTGATTTACAATATTTTATTAGTTTCAGATATATAACAGTAATTCCATATGTTTATGGATTACTTTCTATTTAGAGTTTTTTTTCTTTAAATTTATTTATTTATTTTTTAATTACTTATTTTATCTTCTCAGTGTGGAATGTTTTATGACTTTGAAGTTTCATGAAATGAAGTTATTATGTTATTGCTGACTAGCTTGAGCTCCATGAAGCTGGTATGCTAGAAACAAATTAAAGTGTTTTTTTTTTTTTGATGAAATATTTTTTTTCTTTTATTTTTTATTTTTTAAATTTAAATTTATTTATTTTAATTTTAGGCTAATTACAATATTGTATTTGTTTTTAATGGAGACTTTTCTACTCAAATTTGTTTTCTTCTACTTATTAAAATGACAATCATCTGCAATTCTAATAAGTCCTTCACTGTTCACTTCATTGTTGTTTTTGAAAAAAAAATTCATTTTAGTTTTCTTAAATAGAAGACATTGGCTTAGGGTTTTTCTGTTATTATTTTAAAATTTAGGGTTCAGGTTTTTCCCCAGCCTGATTAAGATATAAAAATTGCAAATATTTAATATGTACAATGTGTCATTTTGATATAAGTAACCTTGGTGTGCTGATTATATCACAATCAGGCTAATTAACATAGTTAATTACCTCCCTTCACATAGTTACCATTTATCTATGTGTATGTGCATACACACTTAAAATAACTCTTAGCAAATTTCAGGTATACAATATAGTATTATTAATTATATTTACCATGCTGTAAATTAGATTTCTAGAGCTTATTCATCTTATAACTGAACGTGTGTAACTTTGACCCACATCTTCCCATCCTTACCATTTTCCAGGTCCTGGCAACCACTGTTCTGCTGTAGGTCTGACTGTTTTAGATTCTTCATGTAAGTGCTACCACATAATATTTGTCTTTCTGTGTCTGACAGTTTAAAATAATATCTTCTAAATATCACAATGTGGATGAATAATATTGTCTAAATTTATCCACAAATGGTAAAATTTCCTTTTCTTTTAAGGCTGTATTATATTGAGAGGGAAAAAGAGAGATAGAGATTTACTTATCTACCTATCCAACTGTGTATCACAATTTCTTTATCCATTCAGTCATCAACAGATATGAAGATCATTTCCATGTTCGGTCATGGTGAATAGTGCCATAACAAAAATAGCATCTTTTAATAAGTGTGGAGTTTGTTGTTGTTGTTTTATTTTTGCTTCACAGACATCTTCTTCGTGTCCTTCCCATTAAGATCAAATGTCTTCTGTGTATGGTTGTAGAAAGCTAAACACCCACCATCAACTCTGCAGTGAGTCCAATGTCATTCATTTTTCAACCTAAATCTGAATAGATTATTGGTGGGAAGTAGATTCAATTACATACCAGAAAATATAGAAATTAATTTATATCTCCTATGATTTTGTTTTAGTTTTTCTTGACGGTATCTCATTTTTGTCACCAGGAAATAAAGAATATCTGAAGGAAACAGTAGGCCACAGCAGAGTCTAGTGAGAAGGGTGTCCTTATGTTGGGATGACCCAGTGTGCGTAACTGAGCCCAAGAAGTTGTTTTTTAGTTGCTCAGCCATGCCCAGCTCTTCGCAACCCCAAGGACTGCAGCACACCAGGCTTTCTTGTCCATCACCAACTCCCAAAGCTTGCTCAGCTCATGTCCATCGAGTTGTGGATGTCATCCAACCATCTCACCCTCTGTCGTCCCTTTCTGCTCCTGCCTTCTATCTCCCCTGGCATCAGAATTTTTTCCAGTGAGTTGGTTCTTCGCATCAGGTGGCCAAAGTATTGGAGCTTCAGCTTCAGCATCAGTCCTTCCAATGAATATTCAGGGTTAATTTCCTTTAGGGTTAACTGGTTTGATCTTCTTGCAGTCCAAGGGACTCTCAAGAGTCTTCTCCAATACCACAGTTTAAAAGCATCAATTCTTCAGTGCTCAGCTGTCTTTATGGTCCAACTCTCACATCTGTACATGACTACTGGAAAAACCATAGCTTTCATTACATGGACCTTTGCTACAGAGTAATCTCTCAGCTTTTAATATGCTGTCTAGGTTTGTCATAGCTTTTCTTCCAAGGAGCAAGCATCTTCCAAGGAAGCAGGTAAAGTTGTCTGGTATTCCTGTCTCTTAATGAATTTTCCACAGTTTGTTGCGATCCACACAGTCAAAGGCTTTAGTGTAGTCAGTGAAGCAGAAGTAAAAATTTTTTTTTTCTGGAATTCTCTTGCTTTTTCTATGATATAGTGGAGCCCAAGCAGACTAAGGAGAAAATTCAGGCATGGAAGTGGCCTAGTGTTAGTCCTCAAAAACACAGAAAGGGACTTCCAAGTGAGTCTCACATGGGATGTCAGAGTCCAACTAGATGAGGAGGGTATGCGTGGGGTTGGCCTTGTGTAGGGTTTTCTAACTCAGCCAGAATGAGAATACCCATAAGAGGGCATGGCTAGGTATGGGAGTTCAGAGCCCCATTGGGAGAAGAATATGGTGTCCCACGTAAGAGAGTGAGTGGCAACAGCAATGAGGTTACATATATATTCGGGGTTGGTCAAATCAGCACTGTTTTTTGATGCCCAGCAGTGTGCTCTTTGTGACCCCGTGGACTGTTGCCTGCCAGGCTCCTCTGTCTGTGGAATCTCCAACAACTGGAGCAGGTTGCCATTTCCTACTCCAGGGGATCTTCCTGATCCAGTGATCAAACCTGCATCTCTTTTCTCCAGTATTGGCAGATGGATTTTTCACCACTAACACCACCTGGGCATTAGTACATAAACTAAGGAAAACAGAGCCAAGTTTCTCACTGTTGGAGAGAGGAGTCACACATATGGAAAGGGAGAAAATTAGTATGAATCCTGCAATGTTGGGTTGAAATTATTCTAAAGAAAGGTGACATCTTGATAGCAATGAGAAGATCGAGCACCCAGATTTTGTTTCTAAATTCCAGTCTCCACTTAAAAGGGATCAGGAATCTTTGAAGAAATGGCAGATTGCAAGACTGAAAAGGCAAGTATAAATTAAAATGCTGTACAAATTAAAATGCTGCACTTCCTAGTCAGATGTAATGCAATGTCATATTTGTGATATTTCTGCCAAAGATGTACAAATTGAATCAAATTGTGAGGAAACATCAAACAAATCCAATTTGAGAGGCATTCTACAAATTAATTGGTCCATACTCTTAAAAGTGACAAGATCTTGAAATTCAAGGAAACAGAAGCTTTTCCAGATGAAAAAGAATAAAGAATCATGACAACTAAATACAATATCTGCTTCTGAAATAGATCCTTTTACTAAAAGTTACATTATTGGGACAGTTGCATAAACTTGATTGAGATTGAAGGAATAGAGAGAAGTAATGGATGGATGTTAACTTCTCTGATTTTTATCACTGCACCGTAGCAATGTAGGAAAATATACTTATTTGTAGGAAACACACATACTAACACATTCAGTTCTTTGTATTGTATTGTACTAGTAGTTACTCTGTCAGTGTGGGACTGCTCCAAAACAAAAACAAATTAAATCAAAATCAAACTGAATGCACATATCCTTTGAGCAATCCTACTTCTAGAAATCTATGGAGATGCTCACGTAGGAGTATCAGGGTATTGGCATAAATATACTCATGCTAACATTGTTTATAATATGGAAAATTTGGAGAGTCTAATCTTGAACAACAGAAGGAGTGGTAAATTGTGGTCAGGTCACGCCATACAATATCACAGAGCTATCAGGACAGGGTTGATCTCTATGTATATATAGACGGGAAAATTGTTCGGGACATATTGTTGAGTGAAAAAATTGCAAAATGAAAAACAACATATACATTATAATTTAATTTTCATTGAAAAACAACTCTAAAACAACCAAAACTAAATGCAAATTATTTAAAGGTACATGATCAAATTAATTTGCAGTATATATCCACATATATTTCCACATATATAAATAAGGTATATATCCACATATGCTTTAGTAATCCCAGATCATTCTTGTGTTTTATTTCACTCCCGCTTACTGCATACACAGACTAAAATGGAAATTTACACAGCAAAAATAAGCTCAGGTTTTGACTGATATTTTATTCAACTTTTCAGATCCAAACGCTTTTTTGTATCAGCATAAGCAGCAAATTCTACCTTGTCTTCAACCCCAAAAGCAAAAGCATCATCCTCTTTTCTATAAGATCAAGGTTTTCTTAGGAGGGAAACATCTACGTTGTATCAGTCTAATGGTTTCTTAACACTGGAGTGGGAATGAATTTTCTGAACTACAAGGGTCCATTTTATTTTTTTCCTCTTCCTTTTTGTTCATTTTATCTTCATACAACAAATATTTTTGTGAGTTGATGCCTAGAATAAAACTACTGTTGGCATTTCTCTCTCTCTTTTTTTTTTTTAACCCAGAATCATAGCCAGGACACAGCCTACTGATCTATTAATTCCATGGCTCAGTACCTTAGCCAAGAATCTATAAGACTTTTACGAGGGCAAAAATGACCTCTTAGAATTTTATACAGAGATATTTGGTAAGCCTTTTCAAACTCAGGAGATCATCCCCAACTCAACTATTCTGAAGTGAAAGTGAAAGTGTTAGTCATTCAGTCATGTCCAGCTCTTTACAACCCTATGGACTGTAGCCAGCCAGGCTCCTCTGTCCATGGAATTCTCCAGGCAAGAATACTGGAATGGGTTGCCATTCGCTTTTCCAGGGAATCTTCTTGACCCGGGAACTGAACCAAGTCTCCAGCATTGCAGGCAGATTCTTCACCATCTGAGCCTCTAGGGAAGCCCCAATTATTCTTAATTCACTTCTTAAGGCAATTTCAGAAGGAGCATCACATCAGCTACTACTTCCTAGAGGAGAACCTGAAATACTTCAGAATACTTCATTACTTCAAATACTTCAAAATACTCAAAGGTATTCAGTTGTGCTGTTGGTTTCCACCAGCTTTCCATGTGGTTTTCTTTAGGGAGAGATAGGAAGGTATGATTTAAACCCAGTGATACCCCCAGCATGACAAAGAACCCCTTCCTGTTCAACTTATTTTACTTCCTGTGATTTAGAATTCCCCCTTTAAGAACTAAATGCTTTGAGTATATGATTTTATCACCACAGCACTCCCTAAGGGGAGATATTATCATTCACCTTTTACTGATGAGTAGATTGTATATAACGTGACAAAAATTTACTTCTAATACCTTCATATTTTTAAACTTTTTTTTTTTCCTATTTATCACCTTGGCAGCATTCATTCATTCATTCTACAGATGTATACTGAATACGTGCATGTTCTAGGCTGGGGATATGACAGTGATTTAAGAGGAAAGAGCGTGCTAACATATTGATACATTCTACTTTATTATTCTTTAGCTCTTTCCTAATACTTGAAATGAAATATGTTCAATAAAGCCCATCTCTATACTATTATTATCAAAAAGGCTGTATATTGAGTTGTGATTATTTATTTAAATATCTCATTATATAATTGAAATTTTCTAAGGGAATAAAACTTGTGTTCTAAAAAAAAAAGGTAAATATGTGAGGTGATAGATGTGTTAATGAACTTATGTAAATTAACTTGATATACTTAATATATATGTGTATCAAATCATCATGTTGTATGTATCAAATATAATTTGTCAATTGCATGTCAATAAAGATTAAATAAGAAATCAAAACCTCAAAAAAATAAATAAATAAATAAATAAATAAATAAATAAATATCTGCCACCTCCGCTGATCAGTTTTAAGCTTCCCTGAGGTCAGGGACAGCCATTTGTTACTAAACTCTTGGTCTCTGGCTTATTTGTTATGAAGCCCTGAAGCCCGGTATATATTTATTACATTTTGAATGAATGATTATCAGGTTCATTCCAATCAGGGAGCTTATCATCACAGTTATCTGTTTTCTTTGCCAATCAAAATGTCTGCAGTCTAACCATTTTTCAGTTTCACTCAGCATGTCTCACTGCCTTCCATATCCAGTCCATGTTAGAAAACAGAATGTGAGGCAGTGCCCAAGGGAAGAAAAAAGCTTCACATTCAAGGTCACCATTTCTGTGACAAATACTGTTTGACTCTCATGTGAGTCTTGAAAGGTTGCATTTAGGGTATCCTTAGGTTGAGTAGTGTTTCCCTATAAGAACCAGATGATGACAGATAAAGCAGGGCCTGGAGAGAGAGATGACCTGGTATGAGGGACCACTTGGCAGACACAGACTGGTCCCTAGAAAAAAGGGGGGTTTCTATGAATTTCCAGAAATGATTGAGTGGATTATTTTACATAAAACACAGAAGAACAACAACCAAAGTAATTATGTTCATTAATATGATTTAATTTATATCCATAAGCTGGAGACACCCTGAAGCATTACAGAAATTAAAGTGCTGGGAACCAAGGAGCTGATATGACATCTTCATTTTTATACAAGAGCAGCAGCTGCTGCTGCTGCTGCTGCTGCTGCTAAGTCGCTTCAGTCGTGTCCGACTCTGTGCGACCCCACAGACAGCAGCCCATCAGGCTGCTCTGTCCCTGGGATTCTCCAGGCAAGAACACTGGAGTGGGTTGCCATTTCCTTCTCCAATGGATGAAAGTGAAAAGTGAAAGTGAAGTCGCTCAGTTGTGTCTGACTCTTCGTGACCCCATGGACTGTAGCTTACCAGACCCCACCCTCCATGGGATTTTCCAGGCAAGAGTACTGGAGTGGGGTGCCATGTCCTTCTCCACAAGAGCAGAGCAGGGCTCAAGACTAGGTTTCACACTCAACTTCAGCAGCTCTGATCATATTCCAATTCAACTGCTTTATTGAATCACAGTTCCCCTACTGAGAGGACATTTCATTTGTCTTCACTAATGTAAATCCTATCCAGGCTTCAAAGTTCTGACAAAGCTCATCCTCTATCACATTTCATCGGATATTTGTTTGATGATAAGTATCTGTGGGGCTTCCCTGGTGTTTTCATGGTAAAGAATCCACCTGCAATGCAGGAGAAGCAGAAGGTGTGGGTTTGATTCCTGGGTTGGGAAGATCCCCTGAAGGAAAAAATGGCAACCTGCTCCAGTATTCTTGCTCAGAAAATCCCACGGATAGGTGGGCTACCATCCATGAAGTCGCAAAAAGTCATACAAAACTAAGCATGCAACAAGCAAGGTATCTATAGATGCCTTAAATCTGTACACATATATTGGTAATAAATTATGTCATTTCAATACTTCTAAAGAATATAACAAATCAATGCAATATCAGCCATACAAGCAATATATTAAGTAAACACGCACTGAACACCTTGTTATGCCAGAAACAATTCTAGTACAACATTGCCCACATATAGAAGGAAAGGAAAACATGAATTGAGCACCTAGTATATGTCAAATGCCATTCTAATAAGACATTATTCACAGGCGGAGGATGGGATTGGCAGGAATGAGCATAGACTGAGGCACAATCTTTATTACATTACTCCTAAAGAAATGAGCATGCATTGACTGCCTATCGTGCAAAGGTGGTACCCTAGATAACATTATTCATAACATAGGGGAAGGGGGCATGCCTTGAGCACACACTATATATCATGCACTACTCCTGTACAACCTTACTCCCAGAGGGAAATAAAATAAGCAGTCATTAAGTGCACAATATATCACAGATGCTATTCTACTACAGACTTAGTCATGCAGAAGTGAAAAGTAAGACTTTGCACTAAGCACCTAGTATATGCCAGGCATTAGTCTAGTACATTAAACACACATTAATGGGGAAAAAAAGGCATGCATTGAGTGCCTAGCATATACCCTACAATAGCCTTTCTCATAAGTAGCAGGGGTGGGGAAAAAAAGTATACATAGTGAATTGACTATAGGCAGATGTGAGTGTGCATGCTAAGTCACTTCAGTCATGTCTTATTTCTTGCAACCCTATGGACCATAGCCAGCCAGGCTCCTGTGTCCATGGGATTCTCTAGGCAAGAATGCTGGAGAGGGTTTCCCTGCGCTCTTCCAGGGCATTTTCCCAACTCAAGGATCAAACCCACGCCTTATTATGTTTCCTGCATTGCAGGTGGGTTCTTTACCCCTAAGCACCACCTGGGAGGCCCCATAAGGCAGGTACTATTCTAAAACTATATTACTCACACATAACTCAGGGAACAAGAAGGCATTGATCACCTATCATTATCATGCACTATTTTAGAACAACGTTATCACACATAGGTGGAAAGAAACAAGTAGAAATTTGTACCATGTATAATCTAAGCAGTATTCTCACCCCAAAATTTGTACACCTAGGAGAGCCAACGATGCATGAAACATCTACTGTGTGCCAAATATTACTCTAATAACACATTACTAAAATGAAAAAAAGCATTTTTCGGTGCCTTTACTGTTGCCCAATTTTCCCATTGCTGCAAAGAAAACAGCATGCATTTCAGCCTTCTCCAATTTGCATAAATATGAGCTGTAGCTACTCCAAAAATCATATCTGAGTGTGAATTATAAGGGCTCAAAGGCTTTGACTGAGTTACCACTTTCTTTAATTCACACATAGTTTGCCATTGGTAAAGCCCACTTTCAAATGTGCCCTTCTTTGGGGGGAGTTTGTTGATAGGGGCTAGCACTATTCCCAGATGTGAAATATATGTCCTTCAAAAATCAAATAACCTGGCTGGGTGCTATGCTTCTTGATTAGTTCCACAGGTAAGCAATGCAAGAAATTGATTTTGAGTTGCTTGGGAAATTTCACAGGTGGCTCTTGCTCTGTTTATTATGAAAAAGTTCAGTGTTTGGGGGTACCCTCAGATCTTTGCTGAATTTATTAACCAGCCTCCATGAGTCATATGTGTCATCATTGTATTTAAATCACTCCTAACTCACTTTTCAGTTTCTAATATTATCAAAATATTGTTAATGTAGTGTATTATTACAGTTGGGATCTGCATCAAATTCAATTTTCCTCCAATCAAATACTGATAGCAGATAAATTCAAATAACCCTGTAATAATACAGTAAATGTTGCTTACGATCCTTCCTATAGGAAGACAAACTGAAATTGGTAGTGGGTAAAAGCATTGGCAAGACCAACTACTGAGTATCAGTCTCCTTTAGTGTTGTTTTTTTTTTTTTTTTCTTTTCCCCTACTGTTCAATCTCAGAGTCTTCTGATGCTACAGGTGGACTTATTTTATTCAATCCTGGACAGTCTACTGTTAGTCTCCATAAACCATCTGCCTTTTTCATCATCAAACTGAGCTACTGTGTGTGAATTTCTTGGTACCAACACTCCACTTTCTAATGTCACTAATTTGAATGGCAATTTATTTTTTTTCCCACCCGTTATCTTACACTGTTTCAAAGTAACACTCTCTCACTGTCTGCAGTTCCTGATTTTGGAGCCCAAGAAAATAAAGTCTGTCACTGTTAACCTCGTTTCCCCATATAAATAGAGGTATGTTAATCTGTTTAATTATGTATGTCTGAAACCACGGCTCAGTGGTATAGATGCTGCTGTGACAGCAACATGTAGTATGTGTGAGGCAGTCTATTCAGTCCTGCCTGGTGTGAGTGGGAGTCTCTTCAGAGAAATGTATGTTCCTGTGTTTAGTGATATATGTGTGCAAAATACTATTTAGAGTGCCTGTTTGCATAATACGTTAGTTAGTGATATATTTGTGAGCTACTGTGTTAATAGCACTTAATGTCTGCGCTAGTGTTTTAATGATACACATGTGAGACCATGTTTAGTGGTGCCTGGTGTGTGAGTTATTAGCTTGGTTATATAGGAGCAAAACACCATGGAAATAGCCTGGTTACTGTGCTGAGGGAATTGTGTGAAGCACTACGTTTAACAGTGCCTGGGTGTTTGTACTTTGTTTAGCGATATATGTAAGAGACATTCACATTTAGGGATTCCAGGTGTGTTTCCTACTGTGCTTCCTAATATTGTCTGAGATACTGTGTTTAGTGATGCTTCATGCTGTGCCACTTCACACAGTAAATTATGGGCAGGGATTTGAATTCAGTGTTGTGTGTGTGCTATTACATTCAGTGATACATGTGTAAGACACTGTGTTTCATGCTGCTTGTGTATTTGCTACTCTGTTTAGCGTTACATGTGTTAGCGATCACACTTAGTGGTAGCTAGATGTGGACGGGCTTCCCAAGTGGCTCAGCAGTTCAGGAGACTGCCTGCAATGCAAGAGACAGGCTTTGATCCCTGGTCAGGAAGATCCCCTGAAAGAGCAAATAGCAACCCACACTAGTATTCTTGCCTGGGAAATCCCACGGTCAGAGGAACCTGATGGGCTACGGTCCATGCGTTCTCCAGTCGGACACGACTTAGGGATTAAACCACCACCAGGGTGCGCACTACTCTGTTTGGTGATGTATGTGTAAGACGCTCTTTCCAGATGAAAGGTATGTGTGCCATTTTGTTTAGTAATATCTGCAGAAGATATTTTTTTGGTGGCGCCTGATGTGAAGCTTTTGTGTTTACTGAGCTATGAGTGAGATACTGTCAGCAGTCTGTGGACGTTTTCGTTGTACTTAGAGACATATGTGTGTTACATTGTGTTTAATGTGATGTGTATTAGATCATGTTCAATTATTTCTGTGTGAAATACTTGGTTTGTGTTATATGGGATGTGTGATAATGCATTTAGTGGTGTGTGTAGCAAGAGTTTTTATTACTAATATGTGGATGGGAAACATAGAGCTTAAAGGTATGCGGTGTATGAGACAGTGTAAATCTGTCTGCAAAATGGGAAACTCAGGTTCAGATCCCTTGGTCAGGAAGTTCCCCTGGAGAAGGGCATGTAAACCCACTCCAGTATTCTTGCCTGGAGAATCCCATGGACAGAGGAGCTTGGCAGGTTAAAGTCCATGCAGTTGCAGAGCCGGACGCAACTGAGTGAATAATACTTTTCTTCTTCCACTTGGACTTCCCTGGTGGCTCAGACGGTAAAGCGTCTGTCTACAATGCGGGAGACCCAGGTTCAGTCCCTGGGTTGGGAAGATCCCCTGGAGAAGGAAATGGCAATCCACTCCAGGACTGTTGCCTGGAAAATCCCACGGACAAGAGGAGCCTGGTAGGCTACAGTCCATGGGGTTGCAAAGAGTCGGGCACAACTGAGCGACTTCACTTCACTTCTTCCACTTAGTGGTATGTATTTGAAGAAATAAAAAGCTATAGTGTATGAATTATATTTAAAGCTTTGTGATATTTTTGGAACTCTTAGCATTAATATAAGTGTAAGGCACATACATGTGACACTGGGTCCAGGGCTGAGTGTGCGCTGCTATGCTTACTGACATGTGTGAAACACAGTGCTTAGTGTTGCCTATTGTGAGTGTTACTATGTTGGTGACACCCTTGGGAGACATCATACTTACTGAAGTCTGGTGCATGGGCTACTCTGGTGACACATGTTTGAGGAACTACGTTTAGCTGTGCTTGGTGGGTGTGCCACTGTGTTTAGGGTTGTTTGCTTAGTGATATAAAGTTTGTTTAGTGGTGCCCAAGGTGTGTATGGTACAGTGTTTAATGACTTGTGACACTGTGTTCAGTTGTGTGTGGCACTGTGTTTCGTGATATACATGAAAAACACTGGGCTCAGCCGTGCGTGGTATGTGCACTAACCATTTAGTCTTGTATTGTGACATATTGTGTTACTAGGGCTAGGTCACCATGTATAGTGATACTTGAGGGAGGCTTGGGGTTTAGTGGTCTGTGTGAAGTACTTTGTCAGTGATGTATGTTGAAACTCAGTTTAATAGTGTTAGTGTATGAATTACTGGTGGGCTTCCCTGGTAGCTTAGCTGGTAAAGAATCTGCCTGCAGTGCAGGAGACCCTGGCTTGATTCCTGGGTCAGGAAGAGCCCCTGGAGAAGGGTTAGGCTACCACTCCAGTATTCTTGGGCTTCCCTGGTGGCTCAGCTAGTAAAGAATCTGCCTACAATGCAGAAGATCTGGGTTCGATCCCTGGGTTGGGAATATCCTCTGGAGGAGGTATGGCAATTCACTCCAGTATTCTTGCCTGGAGAATCCTATGGACAGAGGAGTCTGGTGGACTACAGTCCATGGGGTTGCAAAGAGTCGGACATGACTGAGCAACTAAGCATAGTACAGCATGTGAGTTACTGGTACAGAGGTGCGTGTGTGCACCATTTAATTTAGCAGTGCATGGTACTTACACCTCTTTTAGTGATACGTATTTAAATTCTGTTTAATAGTTCATGTGTGTGTTACTACACAAGGTGATACATATATGAGTATGTATCTACTTAGCAGAAGTGCTATTTTCACTTCTTTAGTGAAGTATGGCCTTGGCAGTATGTTACACTGTAGTATTTTGGTTGGTGATATATGTGAACTGTGTTGAAAACCTGTGCTTCGCAGTGGCTTGACTGTGTTTGTGTGTGTTTGTTACTATACATAATGATATAAGTATGAACCAGGATGTTTAACAAATCTTGGTACACAGATCACCTCATTTTGTAACTGAAGACAAGTTCGTTTGCCTGACACACAGTGAGGCCAAACAATACCAAAACATTGGATTTTGGAGCAGAGAAAGTTTTATTGCAGGGCCATTCAAGGAGATCTCTTGTCTCATACCCTCCTAAGACCCCAAACTCCCCAAAGGGATTCAGCAAAGCGTTTTTAAAAGTGAGGTGATGGAGGGGCACAATTTGGTTGCTGCAAATTTCTTGGTGACAGAATCCATTATTCTTACAACTGTCCATGTAAGTCAGGTTAGAATGTTCCTGTAAATCTCCAGCAAGACAAATGTTATCCTCTGTTCTACAACTTTTTTTTCTCTCTCTATAAATGGAAAAGCATTATACCCTTACAGTTCAGAGCCTTGAGAATGCACTATTCATATGTTTCAAGCTAAAGTCAACACTCTTAACTCAAAGCAAAAGCAATAGAATACGAAGTTTAAAGTAAAAGAAATAGATCTAACATGGAGCCAGATCTGCCCTTCCCTATCAGAGCTCCGTTATATATGTGACACGTGTATTACCACATATTGTCACATATGTGTGGAATACTGTGTTTAGCACTGAATGGTACATGTTTAAGTTTGTTTAGTAACATATGTTGATATCCTGAGTTTAATAGTGTTAAGTGCATGTTTTTAACACATCTAAACAAACACTGTGCCTCTCACACACATCATTAAACACATTATCACCAACAAAAACTGCCACTAACACTGTGCCTCAGACATACACACAAGCAGGCACAATGTCTCACACTTGTTTCACTAAAATTGTTAAGACACACACACAACATACCACTAACCCAGGGTCTAACACTGGGCCTTACACAAGCATCACTAAACACCTGATCACAAACAACACGCCCTGAGCATGGTGTCTCACACACAAATTATTAAATACATATGACACACACACGCACATCAAGCTACAAGCAGTGTGATGCACATACATGATTAAACAAAGTGTCTCACACCAACCCTAATAAACACAATATCTCAAACACACATCATTAGAAATAGTACCACTAACACAGCACAACACTAAACCCAGTGTCTGTACACAGGGTCTTCACAGAATCTACACACATCACACATCATTAAACTCAGAGATTCACACACACACAAACACACACACATCACTTAAAAATTACCAATTAAAATATTTTATTAGCATTTCACACTTTACTAAAGTGATGCCTTGCACGTTGTATGTGATCACACCAATACCATGTAGTCTCATAATTACTCATAATAGTATTACTCCAGCCACATATCAATAAAAAATATATCTCACACACATTTGATAACACATTTCTTCACATATACATCACTAAACCCAGTGTCACATACATACTGCAGAAAAGCAAATGCAGTGTCTGTTACACACTTCACTAAACTCAGTGACTCAAACTTATCATTAAACATCATCATATAAACCAAATACCATTAACTACACACACACACATGACCAAACTACATGCATCACTAAATACAGCTTCACACACCACTGTCATTAACACGACTGACAACACCTTTAAAAAGTGACCCAAACTTAACATGAGACACACTCCCATACATCACACTCCACTGCACAGTGTCTCATACACACATTGTTAACACAGTGTGCTACATACACAATATTAAGCACAATATCGCACAAGATAAACTACACGCAGTATCTCACACACATCACTAAACCACCATTGCATACACCACACACCACTAACACACACTTCACATACATCACTAATCACAGTATGACACAATCCATACCACCAAACACAGGGCCTCACATACACATCCCTAACTGCGTATCACATACACCAAACAGAATGTTTCAACATAAACAGGGGATCACAGTACCACACCTTCTTGTTAACACAATGAAAGAAGCTCTCATGCTTGAATACCTGGTACATGCCAGGTACTCTTCCAATATAACATTATTCTCTCAAGGGAAAGAAAGTTTCGGTACATGCCAGGACAATTTCTAGTATAATAATTGTTCACACATACATGGAAATGAGTGAGCATGCTTTAAATGCCTAATAATTTCCAGCTGCTCTTCTAAAATTCCCTATAGTAGAGTAGAGCAGCTAATACATGCCTGGCGTTATGCTAGTACAAAATTCCTGACACATGGAATGGAGGAGACAGGCAGGCGCTGATTTTCTGGTATGTGCCAGGTACAATTTCTGTTTAAACATTACTCACCCGTGGGAGAAACAAACATGCATACATTAAATCTTATATGCTGCAAATATTCTATTACTGCAGTACTCACATAGAGTGGGAAGAGGCAAGATCCAACAGCTATGACTCCCAAGGCTCAGTTCTAATAACAGTTACTCACTCAGAAAGAGGAAGTGACAGTGACTGTGGCACCTGGTGTGTGCCAGGACCTATTCTAGTACATATTCACTAGCACATAGGTAAGGGAAGGAGCATGAGTTTTACACACAGCAAACACCAATCTAGTGAAAATCATATACATACAAGGAAAAGGAGGGGAGGGGAATAAGACTGTATCAAGCATCTAGTACATGCTAGACATCATTATAGTATAGCATTATTCACACAAAGGAAGATGGAAGTCACATTAATTGCCTCCTATATGTCAGGTGCATGCATGCGTGCTGAGCCTCTTCAGTCATGTCCAACTCTTTGCGACCCTATGGACTATACCTGTCCAGATGTATATATACGACTTCTCTGTCCATGGGATGCTCCAGGCAAGAAAACTGGAGTGAGTCGCCATGCCTTCTTCCAGGGGATTTTCCCAACCCAGGGATTAAACCCAAGTCTCTTAAATCTCCTGCATTGGTAGGTAGGATCTTTACTGCTAGCACTACCTGGGAAACCCAATGTGTTAGGTTCTATTCTATTACACACTTATACATAGGGAGGGGCTTCTCTGGTGGCTCGGAGGGTAAAGAGTCTGCCTGCAATGCAGCAGAAGGGGTTCAATCCCTGGGTCAGGAAGATCCCCTGGAGAAGGACATGGCAACCCACTCCAGTATTCTTGCCTGGAAAATCCCATGGATGGAGGAGCCTGGTAGGCTACAGTCTATGGGGTTACAGAGTCTCATACACACATTGTTAACACAGTGTGCTACATACACAAACATACACTTTTCATATGTAGAGAAGGAAAGAAATGTGCATTCACAGCCCAGGGCATGCCCCTGCACTGTTTTATAATGTTGCTCACACATAAGGGAAGGGAATGAGCTTGCATTCAGAGCTTAGTAGAGTAACACACTACTCTAGTTTAATGTTACTCTTAATTAAGAGGAAGGAAGGAAGATTACATTGAGTACCTAGCATATTGGCACATAGTCCACCACAATGTTACTCACATATAGAGGAAAGGAAACAAGCATGAATCAATCATCCAATATAATGTATGGCAAGCACTTTTCAGTATAATCTTATTACCGTATAGGGGAAGAAAACATGCATGCCTGAATTACCTAGTATAACAGGCACTGTTCTATCTAGTATGCCATTACTCATACACAGAAAATGGACACACAAAGAGCCCACAGTATATAACCTGACACCATCTTAGCATTAAGTCTTATATTGTAGAAAGGGTCAACTAGGTATTAATGCCAAATATATGACAGGCACTCTTCCAAGAAATATTATCCTCACATAAAGGAAAGAAAGGAGACTACATTTAGTAACTTGTTAATGCCAGGCATTATGATTACCCACCATTACTCATGTAAAGGGGGGAAGGAAAAACAATGCATTAAGTGCTTAGTGTTTACGAGATCTTCTTCTAATATGAATTTAATAAGAAGGGGAGAAAATAAAAAAGCAGGAAGCACCTAATGTATACCAGGCAGTGTTTCAGTTAAACAAAACTTGCAGAGAAGAAACTTGCATGCATTAAATGCCTACTGTATGCCAAGAATTATTCTAGCAAACATCACTCACTTATAAAAGAATTGAACCACTGAAAAAATAAGCAGATTGCATGACCGGTTTTAGAATTTAAAAACATCATCTTGTACAATATGGAGACCACCGTTAATAATACCATACTATATATTTGAAAATGGTAACTGTGTGTACTAATGGATGTTAACCAGACTTACTGTGGTGATCATATAGCAGTATATACAAACACTGAATCATTAAGTTGTACATCTGAAGCTAATAAATGTTATATGTAAATTATACCTTAATAAAAAATCTTGAATGTTGGAAAAAAAAAATGAAGCAAACATTGCTGAGCATCTACTATGTCACAGGCCCCTGGAGAAGGGAATGGCAAGCCAGTCCAGTATTCTTGCCCGGGGAATCCAATGGATGGAGACTGGCAAGCTATATAGAACATGGGATCGCAAAGAGTCAGACACGACTGAGTGACTAACACGTTCACTTTCACTATGCGACAGGCACTAACTAATCCAACAAAGTATTACACATAGATGGAAGATAAAATCATACTTTGATCGTCGAGTAAATGTAAGGAACACATGTTCGAGCACATCATTACTCACAGATAGGGGAAGGAGACAAGACATTGATTTAAGCAAGATGTGCTCTCACACAATCTTACTAAAAGGAGAAAGATGAGCATTCCTGGCACTTCTAGTGCTACCTCTAGACTATTAAAATAACTATCAGCTATTAGAAGAAAAGTCATAAATATGCTTCATGTGCCCCATTTCTGCCAGTCAGTACTCTAATACAATATTACTTTTATATAAGACAAAGATCACAAACATGTACTGAGTATAAAAAATAAATCAGGCATTGTTCTAGTACATTATCTACATACACAAAGAAGGAAACAATATTTCATAGAGTGCCTCAGATATACAAAGTTCAACATGACTCACAATACAGTGAAAGAAGTAATGATCAATGCAAAGAAATAGAGGAAAACAATAGAATGGGAAGACTAGAGATCTCTTCAAGGAAATTAGAGATACCAAGGGAACATTTCATGCAAAGATGGGTACAATAAGGGACAGAAATGAACCTAACAGAAGCAGAAAAAAGAATACACAGAAAAACTATACAAAAAAGATCTTCATGACCCAGATCACTCACCTAAAGCCAGATATCCAGGAACACAAAGTTAAGTGGACCTTAGGAAGAATCACTATGAACAAAACTAGTGGAGGTGATGGAAATTCAGTTGAGCTATTTCAAATCCTAAAAGATGATGCTGTAAAAGTGTTGCACTCAATATACCAGAAAATTTGGAAAACTCATCAGTGGTCACAGGACTGGAAAAGGTCAGTTTTTATTCCAATCCCAAAGAAAGACAATGCCAAAGAATGTTCAAACTACCACACAATTGCACTCATCTCACACGCTAGCAAAGTAATGCTCAAAATCCTCCAAGCCAGGCTTCAACAGTACGTGAACTGTGAACTTCCAGAGGTTCAAGCTGGATTTAGAAAAGGCAGAGGAACCAGAGATCAAATTGCCATCATCTGTTGGATCATTGAAAGAGCAAAAGAGTTTCAGAAAAACATCTACTTCTGCTTTATTGACTACACTAAAGTCTTTGACTGTGTGGATCACAACAAACTGTGGAAAATTCTTAAAGAGATGGGAACACCAGATCACTTTATCTGCCTCCTGAGAAATCCATATGCTGATCAAGAAGCAACAGCTAGAACTGGACATGGAACAACAGACTGATTCCAAATCGGGAAAGGAGTACATCATGACTGTATATTGTCACCCTGTTTATTTAACTGATATGCAGAGTACATCATGTGAAATGCTGGGCTGGATGAAACACAAGCTGGAATCAAGATTGCTGGGAGAAGTATTAATAACTTCAGATATGCAGATGACACCACCCTCTTGGCAGAAAGCAAAGAACTAAAGAGCCTCTTGATGAAAGTGAAAGAAGAGAGTGAAAAATTTGGCTTAAAACTCAACATTCAGAAAACTAAGATCATGGCATCTGCTCCCATCACTTCATGGCAAATAGATGTAGAAACAATGGAAACAGTGACAGACTTTATTTTGAAGGGCTCCAAAATCACTGCAGATGGTGATTGAAGGAGACATTTGCTCCTTGGAAGAAAGCCTATGACCAACATAGACAGCATATTAAAAAAGCAGACACATTATTTTGCCAACAAATGTCCATCGAGTCAAAGCTATCTTTTTTCCAGTAGTCATGTATGGATGTGAGAGTTGGACTGTAAAGAAAGCTAAGTACCAAAGAATTGATGCTTTTGAACTGCGATGTTGGAGAAAACTCTTGAGAGTCCCTTGGACTGCAAGGAGTTCCAACCAGTCCATCCTAAAGGAAATCAGTCTTCAAAATTCATTGGAAGGACTGATGCCGAAGCTGAAGCTCCAATACTTTGGCCACTTGATGGGAAGAACTGACTCATTGGAAAAGACCCTGATGCTGGGAAAGATTGAAGGCAGGAAAAGAAGGGGACAACAGAGGATGAGATGGTTGGATGGCATCACTGACTCGATGGACATGAGTTTGAGTAAGCTCTAGGAGTTGGGGATGGACAGGGAAGCCTGGTGTGCTGCAGTCCATGAGGTCACAAAGAGTCTGACATGACTGAGTGACTGAACTGACCTTTCTATAGGGCTGCTAATATTTTGGTACAAATTTGCTCACATTGTGGAGAAGGAAACAGTCATGAATGGAGAATGTTGCATATGCCTGACACTACTATGGTGTAATACAGCTCACACACTGACATAACAAAGTAAATATCCATTGATTTCCTAATAGGTGGCAAACACTAATCTAGTATTGAGTATTATTTGAGTACTAACACAGAGAAAAAGGAAACCCTAGCATACATGGAATATCCAGTATAAACCAGGCAATATTTTAGTAAAGAATTATTCGCACATAGAAAAGGTCAGCATGCATCTATTGGGTGCCTAGAGTATGCCGGGTTCTATACTAGCATAATTTCCTTAAGATATGAATTAGGCATACATTAAGTGACAAATGTATGCCAGAAAATATCAATGTATTTTTAATTTATTTATTTTTAATTTGAGAAAAATTATTCCACAATATTGTGTTGATCTCTACCATACATCAACAAGAATCAGCCACAAGTATACACTTCCCCCCGCCATTGTCTGCAGAACCTCCCTCCCACCTCCCAACCCACCCCACCCCTCATGTCACAGAGCATCAGGTTTGAGCTCCCTGAGTCATACAGCAAATTCCCATTGCCTATCTACTTTACATATGGTAATGTATGTGTTGGGCTTCCCTGGTAGCTCACCTGGTAAAGAATCCAGCTGAAATGTAGGAGTCCCCAGTTTAATTCCCGGGTTGGGAAGATCCCTGGAAAAGGGATAGGATACCCACTCCAATATTCCTGGGCTTCTCTGGTGGCTCAAACGGTAAAGAATCCGGCTGCAATGAGAGAGTCCTGGGTTAGATCCCTGGGTTAGGAAGATCCCCTGGAGAAGAGCATGGCAACCCACTCCAGTATTCTTGCCTGGAGAATCCCCATGGACAGAGAAGCCTAGAAGGCTACAGTCCATGGGGTCACAAAGAGTTGGACATCACTGAGCAACTAAGCACAGCACAGCACAATGTATATGTTTCCATGCTATTCTCTCAATTCCTCCCACCCTCTCTCTCCCCAACTGTGTCCACAAGTCTGGGCTCTGTCTGGATCTCCAGTGCTGCCCTACAAATACATTCATCTTTCTAGATCTTTCTAGATTCTTTAATCTAGATAATTCTAGATTACCATCTTTCTAGATTACATATATATATATGTTAGTATACAATATTTGCTTTTCTCTTGCTGACTATTTCACTAAGTACAATAGGCTCTAGGTTCATCCACTTCATTAGAACTGACTCAAATGCATTCCTTTTTATGGCTGAGTAATATTCTATTGTATATATTAATACAGCATCACTCACAAATAAATGGAAGAATACAACTGCATAGTGAATGCCTAGTATTTGTCAGATCCTATCCTAGCACAATCTTCCTCACATACAGAAAAAGGAAACAAGCATTTAGTATTGCCAGGCAATATTCTAGTACAATATCACTCAAACATACGAGAGAAAATAGGATGCACTGAGCTATAGTATTATATGCATGCATGCTAAGTCGCTTCAGTTGTGTCCAACTTTTTGCAACTCTATAGACTGTAGCCCTCCAGGCTTCTCTGTCCATGGGATTTTCCAGGCAAGAATACTGGAGTGGGTTGCTGTTTTCTCCTCCAGGGGATCTCCCAACCCAGGGATCAAACCTGAGTCTCTTACTCTCCTTGCATTAGCAAGTGGGTCCTTTACTTCTAGCACCACCTGGGAAGCCCCATAGTTGTATAAAACTATTCTATTACAGTTTTATCCACACACAGATGGGGATGACTGCAGTGGGCATCTAGTTTATGTCAAGCACTTACCAAATTCAAACATAGGGAACAAGAAGCAAAATGTATTGAGTGCTTACTGTATGCCAGGTCCTATTTCTAGCACAACCTTACTCACACTTAGTGGAAGGAAACAAGATCACACTTGGTATTGAATATATGCCAGACACTATTCCAGTATTTTACTCACACACAGGCTTATTTTCTTTCTCAATTTGACAGTAAGATTGTACCGGAATAGTACCTGGAGAATATCCTAGTACCATATCATTCACACACAGTAGGAGCAAAGCAATTGCACATTGAAACACTTGCACAAGACAGGTATTACTCTAGTACAGCATCAATCACATCTAGAGAGAAAGAAAAACGCACTCAGCGTCTCCTAATATATGCCAAGTTTTATTCCGTTAGAACATTATTCACATATGAGTTAAAAAAAAACAGAAATATGAATTGATCACATAAAATCATCCAGGAAACATTCTATGACATTATTACTTATCGACAAGAAACGAAAATGAGCTTGTATAGTTTAGTAAGTACAGGCCAGCAATTATTCAAGAATAGCACTGTTCACACATAGTGGAATTAAGCGAGCATGCATTGAGTGCGAGTATATGTAAGGTGCTATTAATTACAAACTTACTCATTCATTGAAGAATGAAATGAGGATATAATAGGCACCTAGGAAGTGCCAGACCCTATTATATGCAACATTACACACGTAACTAAAGAAAACAAGGATGTATGGAGAAAATAGTGCTACATGAAAGCACAATTCTAGCTCAACATTATTCATATAGAGACCGCAGAGAACAAGGGTAAGCGAACAACTTGTTCATGCCAGACACAATTCTAGTACTACATTCCCCATATAAAGAGAGAAACAAATAAACAGATATTAAGGACCTATGATATGTCAAGCATGATTACAATAAATTATTACGCATCCTGTGAAAGGAAAAAAAAATGCATTGAGCCCCCAGCCTAGGCAAAATACTTTTATATTACAACATCACTCATATATATGGGCAAACATTCATGCGCTTGGTGTCTATTATATGCTAGACAGTATGCAAACACATCATTACTCTTATTGTGAAATACTATGAGCATACATTAAGTGAAAATTGTATGCCAGGATTACTTCTGCACAACACTACATGCACCTTGAATATAAGGAAAGACGTATACATCAATTGACTATATTATGCTAGGAATTATTCTAGTCAAATGTTATTCTAGCATAAATGGAATGAAACAAACCCACATTCTATACCTTGTATATACCAGACAAGTGCACGCAAGCTCAGTCTCTCAGTTGTGTCCAACTCTGCGACCTCATGGACTGTGGCCCACCAGCCTCCTCTGTCCATGGGATTTCCCAGGCAAGAATACTGGAGCCGGTTGCCATTTCCTTCTCCAGGGCATCTTCCCAACCCAGAGATCAAATATGTGTCTCCTGTATCGACAGATGGATTCTTTACCACTGAGCCACCAGGGAAGCCTCATGTAACAGGCAATCTTCCAGTAAAAACATCACTCATGTGAGTAGACATCAAGTATTCATTAAAGAAATGGCAACCTACTCCAGTACTGTTGCCTGGAGAATTCCATGGACAGAGAAGCCAGGCAGACTACAGTCCATGGGATTGCAAAGAGTCAGACATGACTGAGTGACTAACTTTCACTTTCACCTTTTACATCCATTAAGTATGTGGCACATACCATACACTACTCTAATAAGACATTATTCACACTCAGGATACAAAAAAATCAGGCATGACTTTGTTAGTAATTTCAAGTACTGTCTAAGGGCTTAAGTACTGTTAAGTGAGGAAAGGAAATCAGCATGGACTGAGCCCTTAGGATATGTCCTAGTCTGCATGCCTGTGTGCTAAGTCGTTTCAGTCATTGTCCAACACTTTGTGACCCCATGGACAGTAGCCAGCTGGATCCTTTGTCCATGGGATTCTCCAGGCAAGAATACAGGAGAGGGCTACCATTCCTTCTCCAGGGGATCTTCCTGACCCAGGGATTAAACCTCCATCTCTTGTATCTCCTGCATTGGCAGATGGGTTCTTTACCACAAGTGCCATGTGGGAAGCCCAAGCAGATAAAGAGAAAACTTAGTGTATAAACGGTACAATTCTAGCACAACTTTGTATATGACTCAATGACTGAAAAACAACAACAAATAGGAAGAAAATGAATGTCCAGGTCTATGCCAGACAATCAATATTCAAGCGCCTCATTACTCCCAGATATATGGAAGGAAGGTAGCATATAGTTAGCATGCAGTGTATTACATATATAGAAACAAGCATGTATATATGCATAGATGCATATCATATGTGTGTATAAGGTATAATATAGATGTATATCTATATGTACTGGTTCTTTTTCTATGGAAAACCATGACTGATGCAAGTGCCTATTACATACCTGTTATTATTTGATACAATGTGCTCACTCTTAGGGGAAGAAAATAAGCCTGCCTGGAGTAACTAGCGTATGCCAAAATTTAAGCTAGAATAAACACCATTATTCCCACGATGAGAGCTTAGTAAGCATGCACTGAGCTCTTCAGTATATGCCAAGCAGTATTCTGCACAGTGTTACTCATGTATCAGTGAAGGACATAAAGATCTTTTTCTTTAGTGCCTGGTACACAACAGGTATTGTTGTAGTACAAGCTTGCTCTCATGTAAGCTAAAGGAAATATGCATGCACTGAATCTTTTATATATGCCTGGGACTATTCTAACTCAAGATTACTCAAATTAAGAGGTAGGAACTGAGCAGACAGAGTATTTAACTGAGGTGGTTAGATAGCATCACTGACTCAATGGACATGAACTTGAGCAAACTTTTGGAGATAGTGGAGGACAGTGAAGATAGTGGGAGATGTGAGGAACAGGGAAGCCTGGCATGCTGTAGTCCATGGGTTCTCAAAGAGTTGGATATGAGTTAGCCACGGAACAATAGCAACAGGAAGAGTACTTAGCACATCCCAAGCACTTGTTGCTGCTCAGTCGCTAAGTCATGTCTGACTTTTTGCAATCCCATGGAATGCAGCACACCAGGCTTCCCTGTCCTTCACTATCTCTTGGAGTTTGCTTAAACTCATGTCCATTGAGTCAGTGATGCCATCCAACCATCTCCTCCTCTGTCATCCCCTTCTCCTCTTACCCTCAACCTTTCCCAACATCAGGGCTTTTTCTAATGAATTGACTCTTTGCATCTGGTAACCAAAGTACTGGAGATTCAGCTTCAGCATCAGTCTTTGCAATGAATATTCAGGGTTGATCCCAAGCACTATTCCTGGACAATCATATTCAAAGGGACAAGATACAAGCTTGCATTGAGTGTCTAGTGTATGTAGGGTTCTGGTCTAGAAAACATTACTCACTCATAGGAAAAGAAAATAAGATTGAATTGAAGACTGAGTATATGCCAAGAACAATTCTTAGGGGGAAAGGAGCCATCATCGCTGAGCACCTATGTCAGCTGCCCTTCCAGTACCAATGTACTCACAGGTAAGAGAAGGAAGCATAAATGCCCGCCTGCGGAATGTCATGTACTCTTCTGGTACAATGACATACACACATATAGGCAAAAGAAATAAGTGTGGATTGAACTCTTGCTCTATGGCACATTCTGGTCTCGCACAACTTTACTCACACAGAGTGAGCAGAAAACAAACACACATTGAGCACTTAGCACATGACAGGCAAACTTACACACATGAGAAGGAAATGAGCATGATGCAGCCAGGTATTCTTCTAGTACATGTCTCATGTAAAGGGGGAAACAAGCAAGCGTGCGTGCAATGCTTATGCCAAGCATTATTCTTGCAGTGTTACCCCCACAAGTGGGAAGGAAACAGTCATGCATTGAACCATCAGAATGTTCAGTGGTTTATTCTAGCACAAGTTTATTCACTAATAGGAAGAAGAAACATGCCTACAATGAATATCTGATATATTGCAAGTACTATTCTAGTAAATGTTTACTTTCTCACCAGGAAAGGAAATGAATATATGTTAAGTGCCAAGTACATGCCATGTATTTTTCTAGTGCAACATCACTTACAAATCAATGCAATAATACAGGTGTTATTAAGTACCTAATATTTGTCAGGCGCTATTCTGGTACAATTTACTCACTCATAGGGGAAGAAAACAGGCATGCAATGAGCAGCTGGTATTGTCAATCATTATTTTAATACAATATAACCCAAAATGAAAAGAAAGGGAGCATTCATGTGTTAACTGCTTGTGTGTATCAGTTTTCCATTCAACTTTTATGTTATATAGAATAAAGAATTTTTTCAAACATTTTACATACAGGTTAAGCCAAGCCAAGCACTGGCCTCCGGATACATGCCAGACACTAATCTAACATTACTTACTCATAGGGAAGAGAAAGCATGCATGCATTAGCACCTAATGTATAACTGACACTGCCAAGTACCACACACCCACACAAAGGGATAGAAAAGAAGCCTGCATGAAGCACCTAGTATAGGCCAAACTATATGCCAGAATAATTTTACTCACATATTGGAGAATTAAGTAAGCATGCATGAAGCACCTAGTATATGTCTGACACAATTCTAATATCGCCTTTCCCAACACATCAGTGAAAGATACAATTTTTGAGTACTTATGTTGACTTGCAATTTCAGGAGATTCCTGGGTGAAATTCGACCCTGGCCCCATATAGGGAAAAGAAAGGAGAGAGCAGACCAAAGAAAAGAGCAGACCACTCCAGATTGGCAGGTGGTGGTTTCATAAGTTTCTTCTTACACAAGAAACTTGCCTTAGATATTGTCTTTGCTCAATTGCTAAGTCATATCAGACTCTTTGCAACCCCATGGACTACAGCATGCCAGGCTTCCCTGTCCTCCACTATCTCCTAGAATTTGCTCAAATTCATGTCCATTGAATCAATGATACCATCCAACCATCTCATCCTCTGCTGCCCCCTTCTTTTGCCTTCAATCTTTCCCAGCAACAAGGTCTCTTCTAAGGAGTCAGCTGTTTGCATCAGGTGGCCCAAGTGTTGGAGCTTTAGCTTCAGCATCAGTCCTACCCATGAGAATCTTAAAAGTCTGTATAAAAGTCTTAATGGGGTTCAGTCACCTATACCATCCAGATGTTGTCAAGCACACCTTACTCTCTCAAGGTTGTATCCTGGAAGTGGATCCCATGATAGAAATTGTGGATGAAATGTGCATTCCAATGACAGGGGAGGGGATAAGGGGTTTCCCATTCCCCAGGTCTAGCTTGCTAGGCAGTCACTTCCTCTTGATGACCTCATCTAACACCCGACACCTTGTGAGCAGCTTATACAATTTTACATGCTTCCCCCACCTCTTACCACAATGTACCATGAGAGGTTAGCAAGGGGTTTCATTAGCATAGAGGTGGCTTCTTGGGCGGCTCTCTGGCTACACAGGAGACAGATGCTACAGCAACAATATAGATAGGCACATATAAGAGAAAACACAGACTAGAATAATGATTCTCAAAATAAATAATAATCTTTTCATCAAGAGACCCATGATCTGAATCACTGATTTTTTTTTTAAATCCCCTATGTTGAGAGTCAGGTCACTCAGGACATATACTTGTGTTGTCATGCAACTTCATAAAGATGACATGTTAGCAGATTCATCAGGTATGGATGAAACATTCTGCTTAGATAAGAACACAGGTGCCTCCTTGCAAGGCTGTAATAATCTCCAAGGCCATCCTACTTTGAAAGACAGCTCTCCTCATTACAGACATCTCAGTGTTCAGTAAAGACAGTTCAGTAAAGGCTACCATTTAAGGCTTGTTGGGTGAATTCAATAAGGACTCCTGTGTGCTATATCATCTTCCAGGCCAATGGAGGGAACAAAGACAGCAGCAACCAAAGGATTAGACCCAAATTACACATCTCACCTTGAGGAGAGAGAGCTTGGCAGCTTTGCAAACTTGACCTGATTGTGCACACCATACATGTTTGGCTGACAGGGCATGGATTCCCACCTTCCCCCCTCCTTCAGTGATGTGTCTATCAGTCCACGGATAACATTTCAGTAGGTTCAGCTCAAAGCAGGACAACAGGACCCTGTGAAGACTATCTGCCTGTAATTCTTCTGAACAACAGTGAGAAACACTAGTTTACACACATAAAATGTATTTTTCTCTAGGTTTTATTTCATATGCTATAATTGCATGCGATCCTTTATGTCTGAAAACCCTGTAGGCTACATAAGTGGCCTTTGATTTTCAAAGTACACTTGTGTTATAAATCCTGATATCCAGTTATTATTTAACCATGTTTCTGAATTAATTTAGGTCCTGGATATTTGTGATGAATTCCCTCTCTCAGCTTCTCTTTTCTTCTGCTTTCCTTGCTCTGGTTTTTAGCTACTCTGACCATATTTCTGTGTCTTATAAATAGTCTGCGGAGACTTTTAATATAATATGATGGTCGTGTTCTTATTGACTCCCTCTATACTCTTCATCAACTTCACTGGTAGCTCAGCTGGTAAAGAACCCGCCTGCAATGCAGGAGACCCCAGTTCGATTCCTGGGTCAGGAAGATCCACTGGAGAAGGGATAGGCTACCCACTCCAGTATTCTTGGGCATCCCTGGTGGCTAAGCTGGTAAAGAAGCCGCCTGTAATGTGGAAGTTCACTCTCTGGTTTGGGAAGATCCCCTGAAGAAGGGAACGGCTACCTACTCCAGTATTCTGGCCTGGAGAATTCCACGGACGGTATAGTCCATGGGGTTGCAAAGAGCTGGACACGACTGAGAGGCTTTCACTTTCATATCCTTCATCTATGTTACTGATGTCTTTTCTTTCCTTATTTCCTTGTTTCATCTCTGACCCATTTGTTTCCTATGTAGCATGCCTGTTTACTTAGTAGAAGTTAGATTCTCTCAACTATTTTTTTAAATTTTTTATTAAATGAATTTATTTATTTTAATTGGAGGTTAATTACTTTACAATATTGTATTGGTTTTGCCATACATCAACATGAATCCACCCCAGGTATACACGTGTTCCCCATCCTGAATCCCCCTCCCTACTCCCTCCCCGTACCATCCCCCTGGGTCATCTCAGTGCACCAGCCCCAAGCATCCAGTATCATGCATTGAACCTGGACTGACTATTCGTTTCATATATGATATTATACATGTTTCAATGCCATTCTCCCAAGTCATCCCACCCTCGCCCTCTCCCACAGAGTCCAAAAGTCTCAACTATTTTTGTTTGGACCATTCGCCTCTGTTTTATTTTCTGTTCATTCTTATTGCTCCTTGAATCCATCTTCTTTATCTTCCCCATCTATTTCTGAAAGCCCAGTTGACTGTATTCTCACTTTTTTATTTTATTGTACCTGAGGATCTAATTATAGCCCTTATTTCAACAGATCATTAGGCTGTCTTCAGCCTCTAATTCTGACATAAAGCAGGCAGATTCCTTTAAATGAATTTCATCCAGTTTCAGCAGGATGAGACCTAGCTATCACTGGTTTTACCCAGTCAGAAACAGTTTGATCTAAAAAGAAATTATCACTGATCAAAAAGTTCTAAGTTTATCCTACAGTTTCAGAAATATTTGAACCGAAGAAAACTTTATATTGCTTACTTGTTTCAAGTAATTTTGACAAATTTAAATAGCTATGGATAAGCCTGAATTAAACTAATGAGAACAAGTGTGGGAAAGCCAGAACTGGTTTAATTCGCTCAGAACCTATATAAACATATCAAGCCATTTTTATAAAGCTCATGGGCATTTATGCAAGTTTCCCCCAGCTGTGACCAACCCAAATGATTGGAGCTGATTTAAACTGCTCAGAAAAGCTTAATTTTACATTAGAACCATTATTAACTGAATATGTAAGTTATTTGAGTTCACTTTGCTTCTGATAATTAACCAAAATATTTAAGCCTGGAAGGATAGGTCTTGACTTATTTAGCAAATCACCACAAAGTTTTCCTCTTAAATTTCTACTTAAAATTGGCTTCTTTGTGCCTGATATGTATCTCCCAAATAAATCCAATTTCTGGATTGATCATGAGGTCTTGATCTCAGAAATCTGACTTACAGCAAACATTTCTTGCTCTCATCCCAAATGAATTCATTTGTCCTGAACTCAACATTGCAATTTCTAAAGTTGATCTCATTTCCTTCCAAGTGAATCTCCCTGCCCTTTAAGGGGAAGATGCTGAGGCAGGCAGTTGATGATTACTGAAGAACTGCTGAGAAGAAAATGCCAGAATAATCACTTTACATACATTATCTCATTCCATCCCCTCAAGAGCTCTATGAAGTGTCGGCAACACTGCCTCGGTTTCCAAGAAAATAATCACTCCTAAAAGATACAGGATGGAATTATTTTAGTTTCTTTGCAAGCCTCTTTACTCAGATACACATCCCCAAAAGGGATTTCTGTCAGCCAACATTCTGGCAATGCAGTTCTGTAGACCTGTAGCCACAGAAGTCATTTTGTAATGAATGATTCTTCACATTGTCTAAGACTCCATGCAACCCTGGTTCTCTCCTTTAAGTTCATCTTCACATCAGGGATACTCTATTCATATAATTGTACTAACCAGGACATGTGACAGAGGAAAATGCCTAATCTGCACTTTTTTTAAAAGCTCAATTTGAATTCTAAAGTATTGCTGTTCTTGCTGATGATCTCTCGGTCTATGTTTCCCCACCTCTGTCAGAATGAAGCTTTCTTTCCCTAGAGGAGCCCGGTGTGCTGCAGTCCATGGGGTCACAAAGTGTTGGACATGACTTAGCGAATAAAGAACAGCACCATTCTCTAATTTACATTGCAGCACCATTTACTGCAATGAAAGTGTTGGCTCACTCTGCATGGTCTCTGGATATTGCAAACATTCTTCTCTGATTAGATCTTACTTCTCTGTGTTTTAACATGTCTGGACTCCTTTGCTGTTAACTTAACCTTGTAGACTCTTCAGGAGTAAGCAGTGCTATAAGAAAAAAATGAAAGTGTTAGTCACTCAGTCTTGTCTGACTCTTTGCAACCTCATGGACTGTAGCATGCCAGGCTCCTCTATCCATGGAGTTCTCCAGACAAGAATACTAGAGTGGGTAGCCATTCCCTTCTCCAGGGAATCTTCCCAACCCAGAGATTGAACTTGGGTTCAATTGAACCTGGGTCCCTCACATTGCAGGCAGAATTTTTACTATACAATATGGTTTAATGGTTAAATACATGTGCTTTGGAGTCAGGTTGCCTGTATTTAAGTTTCAGATGTGCTACTTAACACCTTTGGGATCTGAGTAGCTTATTTAACTTCCCCAAACTTTACTTATTCATCTGTTAAAGAGGATAATTACAGGGACTTATTCTTACCTCCTTAGAGTAGCTGCAAGAATTAAATGAAGGTGTCTATGTTTTAAAGTCCTTGGTCTTGCACAGAATAATTACCCAATAAATGTTAGATAATACTACCACTATACAAACAAGGACTCAAGGACTTTAGCTATTTCTATTACTATGTTATGGACAATTATTCCTCAAATTCCAACACTAAGTGTTGTTATTCTCTTTTACTGATAAGGAAGCAGATTCAACAAGTCTAGTAAGTTACCAAAGGTTACGCAACGCTATGGGATACCACCAGCATCAGTTCCTGCCTCTGAGTAGTCAAAAACTAATGTTCTTTCCCCGTTTTTAATACTATATTCTCACTCCTTGGTATTCCTTAGGTCCTTTCATCTGTTTTTGTTTTCCTTTTCCTCTTTCATTTTTTTAAAGAAGAGAAGTTAATGGTCAACTTGCTTTCACTTTCCCCCTCCGAGTTTTTCCTAATTCCTCATTGTCTCCCTGCCTCTCTTCCTCATTTTCCCCCCCTAAGGCCTTCCTCTCAGGTATAACTGATGGTGATGAGTCTCCCTAGCCCAGCTAGGAAAGAGGAAAGTTCAGTTCAGAGTTGGGATTCCAGAAAGGTATGGTTTTCTGTCCATGGAATTTCACTGTAATGCTTTCTTTCATTTCTCTAGGCTATACCAGATGCTCATCAGCTTTTGAATTTACAGGGCTACCTTGAAATGTCACTGGAAATCGCTCTTCCTTTCCTTCATTTGAGGTGATCAGCTCTCTATACTTAGCATCTGCTGTAAGCCACTGCCCTCTCACCTCACGCAGAAGGGGATGTGGTATTTGTCTGGTGAAAACAAGAGAAAGGGAAATAAGAGATGTTGCACAGACAGGCGAGGGTTCTAAAATTTAGGACCATGTGTGTCTCAGCTAGGTTCAGGAATCATATATTCATTCAGTCAATTATCACATGTTGACCATGGACTAGATGTCAGGCACACTGCCTGGAATGGAAGTCTGAAAAGGAAGGCCAAGTCATCAATATGAATTCCAATTCACTATCCTGGAATATGGGAGCTCATGTCATAGTGACTCTTATTAGTAAGATAGAAGAAAAATTCATTCAGTCAATTTTCACATCTTGACCACTGCTAACTATCAGAAGAAAAATGGATGAAATAAGAGATATACTTGGAGAGACAGCCTAAATAATGTCAGTAACGAGAAAGGACAGAGCAGTAAGTTAAGACACTGTCCAAAACACAGAAGAATTAGCTATCTGTGGATGACTTTGCTACTCTAAAATATCGTGTACCCCAATGTTCATCACAGCACTGTTTATAATAGCCAGGACATGGAAGCAACCTAGATGTCCATTAGCAGATGAATGGATAAGAAAGCTGTGGGACATATACACAATGGAGTATTACTCAGCCATTAAAAAGAATACATTTGAATCAGTTCTAATGAGGTGGATGAAACTGGAGCCTATTATACAGAATGAAGTAATCCAGAAAGAAAAACACCAATACAGTATACTAACACATATATATGGAATTTAGAAAGATGGTGACGATAACCCTGTATGTGAGACAGCAAGAGACACAGATGTATAGAACAGTCTTTTGGACTCTGTGGGAGAGGGAGAGGATGGGATGATTTGGGAGAATGGCATTGAAACATGTATAATATCATATATGAAATGAATCGCCAGTCCAAGTTCAATGCATGATACTGGATGCTTGGGCCTGGTGCACTGGGATGACCCAGAGGGATGGTACGGGGAGGAAGGAGGGAGGGGGGTTCAGGATAGAGAACACGTGTATACCTAGGGCAGATTAATGTTGATGTATGGCAAAACCAATACAATATTGTAAAAGTAATTAACCTCCAATTAAAATAAATAAATTTATATTATAAAAAATAAATAAAAATAAATAAATAAAATAAAATATCACTTGCTGTAGAAGGGCAGTGATACACCTCTTAAAATCAACAGTTTGGCAAAATAATTGCCTACAACGGATAACAGTAAATGCAACTGGTATTAGGAGGCACCTAGATGAAAGTTGTTGTTGAGAGACAAATGAACGTCTGCAGTGGATTTGTTCAGAGTTACAAAATGAAATGATGAACAACTACAGGAATTGTCTTGCTGACATGTAATATAATAGAGGTATAGCTCAAGGGCTTGCTTTGTACTTTTGACCTGATGTGAAGAGATGAGAGTTCCAATTTTCAGGATATGCTTTTAGTTGTCAGGTTGAAAACATTTTCCAAACTCAGAAGATAAACAAGTGTCTTGTACCAGATATAAAGTGCCCCTAGAAAAAAAATAGCTGAAATAATACTCTGAAAGCAAAAATGCCTTCTCCCTTCAAAGGAAACCCTGGAGCAGAAGATCAGTTCACAATAGAAAATATAAAGTCCTAATAAACCAAAATCATTGGATTATGCCCCATGTCATGCATATAGCAGGTGATGGTAGCAAGAATTTCAGAGAACTGTTAATGGGAAGTCATAGAGAGGAAAGGAACCCATGGATGGTTAACCAAGAGTTGTCCCTTAGGGGAGCTGATTCTCTGATGACCTAGGACCAAGTCAGCATTTTCAAAACTAGTACCCCAAGGAACAATATTTCATAGGACTCAATGTAACAGTTGCAATTTTATAAATGTTCTAGTTTTAAATAAATATGAGAGTTGTGAGTTAAAATGAAACAGGTGTATTTTTCCTCTAAAAAAGAAATCTGAGATCTTTTAATGTAATAACACATAATATGTTTCTCCAAGAGGGAGAAAAAATATGTTCCAAACATAACAATAAAAGGGAAAATTTTAGCATCTTTCAGAACTTGTATTTTGTGGACTAATGTTTAGGAGACATTGATTTAGATGACTGTTGTTATTTGACCTATGAAATTGGCAACTACAGAAGGGCAAGAGCAAAACCTTCTGGCCCATGGGAATTCATAGGTAGAGACAAGTAGAGAAGAGTGTCACCTTGTGAAATGGTCTATTCACAGTATGGACTCAGGAGATGAAGAAAAAAAGTTAGGGAGAGACTAAGCCCCTGGAAGCAGTGCTCAGGTTCCAGCCATTTTTCTATTCAAATGGAATTAAGGATAGAATTCCTAATCTCTTGGGCAAACCATGAGCTACACAAAGAATCCAACAAAAGGACAAGAAGCATGCAATGCAACATCATATCAGAGCTGTATCATATCAGATGTGATTCCCAGTCTTTAATATCCAGCCCAGCCTACATCTCTGGCCCTCCAAACAACAGACCTATAATTAGAAGACTAATTGATTACATTTTTTTCCATGAAAGGTTAGAAGACAAGTAAATAGCATATATCCTGTCCTATTTTTAATTCAGAAAATGGAAGAAATCTTTCTATACATTTTATATGCATCAGTGAATGAAGTATGCCTAGTTAGACAAGAATATCCAAGGAGAAATTAGGAAAGAGCTGACAAGTAAAGTGCCTGGTGTGGCCTGGGTTGATGAGGTTTCATAATTTTTAAATGCCTACATGATGAACTAGAAAACTCCTGTAGTCCTCTCTGTTTGATCACATATTTGTTCAAAAGCCATTTGGAGTCATCATGATACTCACGGTGCTGCATCCAGCCCTTTAAAACTTAAAAAGAATAATTAATGTGTTTCTAATTCCAAGCTGTCATCTGGAAATGATAATCTCTAAAAAGTATAGTGAGAAGCCAAAAGGGAAAGATGTCTAGGACTCCAATGACCAACAAACTGATGACAGATACAACCTGCAGGTTCATCCCAGTGTTAGTGCCAACCATCTCCAAATAATAAATTTATGAGACGCTTTCTTAAAGTAAATGTCTTCACTTTTACAGACATATAAACCCTACTAATTTTAAAGCATTGCTCATGCAATCATTGACTAGATATAATGACCAAATATGTTACTCACTCAGCTGTGTCCAACTCTTTGCAATCCCATGGAACCTGCCAATCTCCTCTGTCCATGGAACTCTCCAGGCAAGAAGATTGCAGTGGGTTGCCATTCACTTCTCCAGGGGATCTTCCTGTCCCAGGAATTGAAAACGGGTCTACCACATTGCATGCAGATTCTTTACCATTTGAGCCACCAGAAAATAATGACCAAAGCCTGTAGTATAAAATCATGTCAGCGCTTTCCAAACATTCTTTAAACATGCAATGAACTCAGCATTGGAGCTGTAAGATGGTAGCCCTGTTAGCAAATGGAAAAGAGCATTGTTTTGCAAAAGGAGTTATGCAAGTAGAAACAAGAACTAACAATCTTGCTTCTTGAGAGTTACACAGTTCTGAAGCAATTCACAACTGCCTAGGCTGTGCTGTAACAAAAAACTTTGGCCATTTCCTACTAGTAAATGCTACTAAATTTCCAATCCAGTATCCATGTAAATAACATGCTTTCTAAAGTTCTCTTTTAACTGACTGGTAAATAACATGTGCCTATGGAGTACTCCTGCCTAGAAAATCCCATGGACAGAGGAGCCTGGTAGGCTGCAGTCCATGGAGTAGCTACAAGTCGGAGACGACTGGGCGACTTCACTATCACTTTTCACTTTCATGCATTGGAGGAGGAAGTGGCAACCCACTCCAGTGTTCTTGCCTGGAAAATCCCAGGGACGGGGGAGCCTGGTGGGCTGCTGTCTATGGGGTCGCACAGAGTCGGACACGACTGAAGCGACTTAGCAGCAGCAGCAGCATGGACAGGGAGGCCTGGCGAGCTGAGATTCATGAAGTTGCAAAGAATCGGACACGACTGAGCGACTGAACTGAACTGAACTGAACATTAATTGGGTGAACTCTGGGAGTTGGTGATGGACCGGAAATCCTGACGTGCTGCAGTTCACGGGGTCGCAAAGAGTCGGACACGACTGAGTGACTGAACTGAACTGAACATCAATTAATTAATAATAATCTAATAACATTTATAAATTATTTATTCTGCATCTGTGTTAGTCTGTGTTAAGATACTGTGTTAAATTACTTACCTTATATAATTTGGCTTTTAAAAACAACATTATAACTTAAGTTGTATTATTACTTTCAGATTATACATGGGGGGACACAACAGAGAGGTTAACTAACTTGCCCAGAATCACACAGCTGGGAAGTAAAAATGCCAGAATTTGAACTGAGGTATTCTGAATCTAAACTCCAAGTGATGAAGCACTAAAGAGAATTATTGGTGTGCAACAATGAATCTCAATTATCCACCCAGTAACTTCATAATGACTTAATTTCAGTTGATAGCATTTCTATTCAACAGAATAAAACATAATTCCCTTTTCTTACCAAAGCCTCCAATATTTCAATGTTTAAAGAAAATGCTGGGCTTCATTCCCAGGTAGGCAAAGACTACATTAATTACACTTATCAGTAGGCTGGAGATGGCACTAATTAACAAATGTCCTAATGACAGTGATTATACACAACCTCGGTCAGCCAAAACCTTATAAAATCACCAAAGGAAGAAGCTTGTGACTTTGCCAAAAGTTTAGTTTTTTGTGCTGTTCTCCTCCTCCTATTTCAGCCCCTTGATCCTGTGAGTCATCCTAAAGCTTGAACGAGTCCAGCACTGAAGCTCTCCCCACCCTCATGTCTACTCCCTCTCTTTTGACAGGGCTTTCATTCATAGCCTCAGAGAGTCTTAGCTGTTCCTGAGCAAAGCCACCTGCAGAGGAATAGCTTTTCAACGAAACATGCTTAAAAATTAAAACAATGCCCTTTGGCATGACTCCACTCCTTCTCCCATAGGTCTGTGAAGAAGAGAAGCCTTCAGGCTTTGAGATTTCAGATAGGACAGAATCTGCATCGTGAGCTGAATGTACCAATGATCTATTTCTTATGCTGTTTCAAAAATCAATTTGGTTCTAAGCCTCCTCCTTCAGTGGATGCTGCCTCATGGTAGACGAGGGTGGTGGCATTTACTGCTTCATAAAATCATAATGAGGATACATATCAAACCTGGTTGTCTCAAGGCGAGAAATTATCACGGAAATAAAATGGCCTCTGTTGAAGCATTGGGGGAGTAATGGAGGCTTTCTTAGGTTCCCCATGAGCAGAGGCACTGTATGACTCTAGCAGAATAATAAATAAGGTCCTGCCCCTGCTCAGTTGGGTGAGCTACTGAAGCTTCCAAACACAGTCCAGGAATATGGTCATTATTAACAGTCTACCTTATCATATTAACAACTCATGTGTGCACTGAGTTTCAGAGTAACAGAGGATTCCGTACAGCAAAACGCTGCTGTGGATCTTTCACAGTCAGTTTTTGACATTTTGTGTGAAATCAGTGCTTCCATCTTAGTATAGCCTGGAGGTAAAAGAAATGAAGGATACTCAGAATGATCAAGTGAAACCCATGGGACCCTCATGAGAATGTTGTTTGCTTGTGCCTTTGAAAGGAGGTAAGTATCACAGGATAAGAAATACATTTTTCAGAAGATTAAGTAAACATGTATAAGAGGGCTATTTTGACAGATACAACGAGAAATCACATATTTGAAAACCTCTACCACTTTGGTATTTCATCTATTTACCAGCAGAATCTCCATCTGGCCCTCAAAATTCAATGTCCTACCTGCGCCTCTAGGAAGGGAGCTGTGAAGGAGGAAAAGTTCCCATACACTCAGAAACCCCCTCACAAGAGGGAGCATGGGGAACATCAGAGGGGGGCACAGCAACAGACACGTGGAAGGCAAAGTGGAAAGAATTCAGCACAGAGATCAGTGCCAACCAGCACTTCCCAGCCTGAGACACTTGTGGGCACACTTGCTGTGGCGAGTGGAGGCTGGGTGTTGAGGCTCAGGCTTCGGAAGTCACACCCCAAAGAAGGGCCTGGGGTTGACTGCTATGAAGATACTCTGAGGGGGCTAGTGTAACACAGCTAAGGGATTCCAGGGAAAAGTCTGGGACTGCCAGAGAGGCAAGAGATCGCTGCTATGGAGACCCTCTAACACTGCACATTCACAGATGCCAGGATGCCACCTTTGTGCGAGCCATAGGAGGGATGAGCTGCAGGTACACTCTGTGACCCCAGAGTTGGGCACATTGAGTGGCTGCTGCGAAAGCCTGTGTGAGCACCAGAGGCTGGGGGTGCTGGCTGTGGCTGAGGTCTCTGAGTCCAGGGGCAGGCACGCGGGCTGCTGCCTATGTGAGTGCTAGAGATGAGGGGGCAAGAAAATGCTTCAGCCTCTGACCCCAGAGGTGAGTGTGACAGCCACTGCCGTAGCCACCAACCTCTGAGCAGGGGTAGGTTACTGCCCATATGCATGACTCAAGGTCAATCCCCCTGGGAGAGTGCACAGGCTGACTCAGGCTATAGCGACTTCCCTCAGCTTCTGCCACTGCAGGCACTCTCTGCACATCCCAATGGTGTCTGTCATATCCCATCCTCTCCCTGGCCTGAGCTACCTAGTGAATCCTAATTGGCCACTGCTTTGGCCCTCTCCTGTCTGGCAGGGAACAAATGCTGGAGAATGGACTACAAGCAAAGATAGGGCAAAACCCCAACCTGAGCATCAGGGGCAGGGTCACCAAAGAAGAGGAAGGGAATTCGCTTGTGCAGTCACAAGAGCAGTGTATTAAATCCCTGCAATTGCCCTGAGGCTGTGTACTTCGGGGTCAGCTGTGGACTTCAGAAGCAAGTACAGGCTGGAGTAAGGCCAGATCTGAGTCTGAGGTGACACCACAGAGCCCACAGCAGGTAGAGAGACTTTCCTATAAATATTGGAGGACTTCTTGTCTAAGCAGACTGGCTGAAGCTCACTGTCTGGCAAGGACAGGGACAACTGAGATCACAGGAAAATATTCTTCTAACCTCTAATCTCTTTCTCTATATAGACAGATAGACAGATAGTCTTTTTCATTTTAGTTTTGTTCTATTGCTCTTTTTTTTTTTTACTATTCCTTTAAATTTTTACTGTTTTCTTTATTAGTGCCATTATTTTCAATAAAATTTATTTATTTTATTTTTCCTATTTATACAGGATTTTTTGTTATATTTAATTCTCCCTCATGCTTTTGGAATTGTATTTCTGCTAGTTTAGCTAGTGTATAATTTCACGTATGGGTTTATTTATTGGATTGATTACTCTTTCTCTCTCTCTCTTATTTTTGGTTCATCTTTCTATTCTTTTTTGAACATATATACAATGGACTATCGCTCAGCCATAAAAAAGAATGAAATAATGCCATTTGCAGCCACATGGGTGGATCTAGAGATTATTGCACCAAGTGAAGTAAAGCAGACAAAGACAGATATCATATGATATCACTCATATGTGGAATATAACTTTTTGAAATGATACAGGTATATTATTTATGAAACAGAAGTGGACTTACAGATATCAAAAACAAATTCATGGTGACCAAAGGAGAAATATGGTGTGGGGGCGGGGGAAGGCGGAGGGTGGGGAGGCAGTAAATCAGGAGCTTGGGAAGAAGGTGCACACACTACCATGTATAAGATAGATACCCAACAAGGACTTACTGTGTAGCACAGCGAACTCTACCTAAAACATTGTGACAATCTGTATGAGAAGAGAATCCAAAAAAGAATGAAAACTGTGTATGTGTAACTGAATCACTTTGCTGTATACCTAAAACCAATACAACATTGTAAACCAATTACACTCCAATAAAAATTTAAACATAAAAAAGAAAATTCAACATCCCCAGATCAGACTGTGTGCTACTTGTAGATGTCTTATTAATGTTCTTACTCTCGCTTCTATTTGTTCAGCTTTTAGACTCCATCAGGTCTATAGGATCTATAAGCTATGCCTTGATAGCAGTGAGTGAAGTTGTTCAGTCGTATCCGACTCTTTGCGCAGTAGGTAGGTACTTACTAATTATTTGTTTAAAAATAGTTGAATCTTTACCACCTTCCTCAGTTTATCTCTTGCCATCTTCTTGTCCACTCTTGCTCCCAAATTGGTTATTTCAATTCCTGTGATTTGCTCTGTCTCTTAAATTTCCATTCTGTTTCTCTACTCCCAGCGCTGAGCCATAGAATGAGGGTGTTGAATACTTCAACACAATACAACAACAGCAGGCCTGGTGGATCACAAGTTAAGTCTTAGCAGACTCATCATGACCCAGCACCAGTCCCTGGGCATGGCCCATAGCAAGGGTGAATGTACATTCACAGGCCTGGACTTGACCCATGAAATTTTGGGTCCACTGTCCTTGTGCAGCTGATGCATCAAAACATTCAGGGAGCCTCTGACTCTCTGTTGTGTCCACCTCACAGCTACAACCATGTATTCTGCATCTTGAGAATTTCCGATATGTTTTATAAACAAGTTGCAATAGTGCCAAGAAGACTTAGCAAATTTCCAGATAGGTAAAAATGTAGATGGAAGAAAATATTCTTTCCTTGATGTAAACAGCAGTTTTTCTTGAATTATCTTAACTTAACAACTCTTGTTTTCCCAAGACGGAAGCTGTACAAATGATGTAAACAGACAAGGAGAAGACTGGGAGAAAACATTTTGATCATCAAGGGGAATTAGATCAGGACAGTCTATTTTGAAGAAACAAAGCCAAATTAAACAACAAAACCAGCTGTGATGATTCTAATGAGACTCTGGCATTACCCATTTTCCCAAAGCCTGATAGAGTGAATATTTTCTGTACAAAAAAAAAAATCACTTTTTGTTTTTTAACTCTGTAGAACCTAAGCTGCCTTAAGTTGATAAACCTGTCAACGATCATTTGATTATTTTCTTCTCATTAAGGTCTGGATATATGTATAGAGGGGGCTTCCCTGGTGGCTCAGTGGTACAGAACCCATCTGCCAATGAAGGAGACACGGGTTGGATCCCTGGGTGGGCAAGATCCCTGGAGGAGGAAATGGCAACCCATTCCAGTATTCTTACCTGAGAAATCCCGTGGACAGAGGAGCCTGGAGGGCTATAATCCATGGGGTCACAAAAAGTCAGACAGGACTTGGTGACTAAACAACAACAAGTATGTGTAAGAGGTTAAGAGTGGGAGGAAGAAGAAGAATAGATGAGTGTACTTTTTCTTCAGTGGAATAAGTGAACCAACGAATTGTCTAACTTTTTTGAAAATGTCCTCAAGTGCAATGTAAGCAAATCTGCCTTCTCCCTATAATTTCTTAGCAATCCTTATTCTCTCCTGGGTTATTGCAATCCTTGATTCTTTAATTAATTTATATATTTTAATTGAAGAATTACTTTACGATATTGTGGTTGTTTTTGCCATACATCAATATGAATCGACCATAGGTGTACATGTGTCCCCTGCATCCTGAACCCCCCACCTCCCTCCCTCCCCCATCCCTCCAGGTTATCACAGAGCACTGGCTTTGTGTGCCCTGCATCACTGAAACATACATATTACTATATGTAAAATGGATAACCAGTGTGAGTTTGATGTATGATGCAATCCTTTTATCCAATATCAGTATGTGGTGTAGTTACCTTAGTGGACAATCACTTAACAAGCAACAAAATGATTCTGCTATAAATGATGACAACGGTGAGATGAGAAAAAACAGTAAGTCTTATTTACCTTAGATCCCAATGTTGGCAAATTTTCAAAAATAATAATATCTCAATAAGAACTGGTCTCATATCAGAAGACTGATAAAAAAAACATTGGAGCTGAGATTAAGAACATATTCAGGGCTTCTCTGATGTCTCAGCAGTGGAGAGTCCACTTGCAGGGGCTACGGGTTCAGTCCTGACTGGGGAGGATCCCACATACTGCGGAGCACCTGAGCCCATGTGCCACAACCATTGAGCCTGTACTCTAGAGCCTGGGAGTCGCAACTACTGAGCCAACATGCCCTAGAGCTCATGCTCTGCAACAGGACGAACCACCACAATAAGAAGCCTGCGTACCGGAACTAGAGAGAAGACCCATGCACAACAAGGAAGACCCAGCACAGCCAAAAGTAATTAAATAAACAAATTTTAAAAAAGAATGTATTCAGCATTTAGCAGCTGCGCTGTGCTGTGCTTAGTTGCTCAGTTGTATTCAACTCTTTGCGATCCCATGAACGGTAGCCCACCAGGCTCCTCGGTCCATGCGGATTCCCGAGGCAAGAATACTGGAGCCGGTTGCCATGCCTCCTCCACAGGATCTTCCCAACCCAGGGATGGGAATCCAGGTCTCTCGCATTGCAGGTGGATTCTTTACCAGCTGAGCCACCAGGGAAGCCCAAGAATACTGGAGTGGGTAGCCTATCCCTTCTCCAGGGTATCTTCCCGACCAGGAATCAAACTGGGATCTCCTGCATTGCAGGAGGATTCTTTAACAGCTGAGCTTAGAGTTTCCTCCTGAATCCCCTAAATCTTTGCTTACTCTCACTGTCTCCCACATCACTAAATTTCTGTAGTAAACAGTCTGAAGCACTAGTTTTTCTGGTTGTACTCTCTATTGCAAGGATTGTGTGTGTGTGCATGATCGATATCCCCAAAAGAATTTTGATCACTTTGAGAGAAGGAGTCATATTTTGTACTAAAATCATTTTTGGGAAATGGTGTTCTGAAACTCATATTCTGGTCAATGATTAAATTATTCTCCCCTTGTCCCATTTCCACACCTCAAACCTCCATTCTGCTTACATTTGTGTGTTAATGGGGGAGGGCAGGACCCACAACTTGACTAATCTGGGGTCGGTGGAAGCAGTCATTCTTTTATTTGTGCTCTCTTGGAAAAAAGCTGCTTAAGATAGAGTGTTGATAGTCTACATGGATTCTCTAGTCATAAAACTCGTTACTGTTACATTTTTTTCTGTTCCCTTTTTTAACACTCTTCTGAGCAGACTGCAGTCACCCAATAAACACCTGTTTATGTGAGCTTTCACTGCGATGATGAATCAACATACAGGTGGACAAATAGCTCTTAGTACCTGTAGAAATGTTCTATCATTTTTCAAGGTTTAGAATTATGCCAGGAGAGGCAGGTTTGGAGGCTCAAGTGGTGTTTTTGAACACCTGTGTCTTTTGGCTCAGTGGTAAACAATCTGCCTGCAATGCAGGAGATGCAGGTTCAATCCCTGGGTTGGGAAGATCCCCTGGAAGAGGCAATGGCAACCCACTCCAGTATTCTTGCCTGGGAAATCCCATGGACAGGGGGAGCCTGGTGGGCTACAGTCCATGGGGTCACAGAGTTGGACATTGCTGAGTGACTAGGCACACACACAAGCATGTCTTGAAACGTAGACTTAGAGAGTTGTCTTTTTCCCTCACCCCCACCTCCTGCTTAGACTATGTATAATTTGCAATAAATCTCCTTTAGAGTTCCAGGCAGCTGAGGAATGGCCTGGTGCTCACCTTCACGCTTTCAAAGAGCATGTTCTTGACCAGAAGCTGTTTCCAAAGGCAGCTTGATGGTCTGGCCCTGGCTTGTTGTTCAGAGAGACAGCTCCCTCTGAGTGGTGCAGGAAGGGAGAAAGTGGAGAAAAGTTCCTTTGGAATGTGGTCCCTAACACAGTTACTCCCTTACTTCTACAGAGATCAGTTCTTCAGTACCCAACCTGACTGGTATCTCTGATACAATAGGAGGAACACAAGGACTAGAAACGGAGACCAAATTTTTTTAATGTCAAATATTTAAAGTTTTCACTTTTACTTTTTTCATTTATTATTTATGTGACCTTAGCAAGTTTTGGGAGCTTCCCTGGTGGCTCTGCGGTAAAGGATCAGTCTGCAATGCAGGAGCTACAGGAGATGCAGGTTCAGTCCTTGAGTTGGGAAGATGCCCTGGTGGAGGGCATGGCAACCCACTCCAGTATTCTTGCCTGGAGAATCCTGTGGACCACAGAGCCTGGTGGGCTATAGTCCACAGGGTCACAAAGCATCGTACATAACTAAAGTGACTTATCATGGACACCCACAAAAAGTCTTTTTTAATGTCTCTGTAACATCCTTTTTTTCTGATTTGTTAAAAAGGAATAAATAATAATGCATATTTTGCCTGTAGTTGGTATTACATTAAATGGTATATTTTCAAAGTGTAATAAAAACTTGAGTGTCCTACACAACCAAAGGGTATTCTGGTAGTGTACTGGGAATAAGAAGGAAAATATTGAAGAGTGGACATCTTTTAGGTTAACTTGACAGAGTACTTGTGATATAATTACTCTATTAGGGTTAATTTAAAAAATTAAATATTTCCAAAAAACTCTAAGTAATATTACACATGACCATCATACTGTAATTACACAGCAGAGATTTAACCATGTTTTCAGTTCAGATAATATTTAATTAGAATTTTATGTTTTTTCTATAGATGAATGTTTGAACAAGTGTGGCAATGTTATAAAAGAAGATCATAGACTTAAAGTACATAGTACATAATTATTCAAAATAATTTAAGCAATAAAATGTTCACCTAATAGACCATTAAGCTGCTAGTAAATGTTATTCTTTTTTAACAGCACTTAATACCAATTTAAAACAAAAAGTATTTTTAGTATTTTGCCTTGAAGGGTCTCAGGGTGGAAACTCTAGTATATTTAGTCTTGACAATGTTACTTACATAAGAAATGAGATAGGAAGGAAGATTCAGAGGCCCTTTGGACCCCAACTATCAATATCATGTCCAAGGACAGTCATTCACAATGTGATCCACTGGAACCCCAGGATTGCCACTGGAGGCAGTAAAGAGAAAAGGGAGGAATGAACCAGATATAAGATTACAATCACTTCCCCAATTTGGCTTCATCTAAAGCAGCTCTTCTATTTTATGTTTCATATGTAGGGCCTCTCTGTAAAAGTACATTAGAAAGAAGAACTTTTCAGCTTCTAAAAATCATCTTAGGTCATCTTCTTAACAAGCATAAAGTAGCTTTAAATCCTCCCTTAACTTAAAGTGAAGATTTTTTACAAATGTCTTCCCAAAGGACCAATTTCGAATTCTGTGATTATTGAAGTAAAAATGAAGTAGATAGTATGAAAAGGTAAAATAGTCATTGCAATATCTGGTAATAAGTTAAATGAATTGGTTATGCTGTGAAGGAAAGAATCTTGAATAAGAAGTTAGAGAAATTCACCTCTATTTTTGTGATCCTGGGCAAGTCATTTCTCCTCCTTGGAGTATACTTTTTGTACCTATAGAAACAGAAAGATTGAATTAATACATTTAATTGTAAACTACTTTAAACTTTTTAAAATATGAGCTCTTGGGTTAATTCTAGAATGGAATATCAGGAAATTAACATATCATTTTTAATTCCAACAGCTGATCATTCTACAGGACATGAAGAAATCTTTACCTGGTCAAGGAGAGTTAGGCGACTCACATCTTTAACTGGTGATGACAGTACTCATTGTACACCTAATGGTGTACACAGATAAATTGTACACATTTATCTTTCTTGGAGTTGACGTTAGTCAGGCCACATCTACCTTAACCAGTTTTTCAGCCAGAAAGAAAAGCCAGTCAGACATGTCTGACTCTTCTGTGACCCCATGGACTATAGACTGCCAGGCTCCTCCACCCACGGGATTTTCCAGGCAAGAGTACTGGAATGAGTTGCCATTTCCTTCTCCAGGGGATCTTCCTGACCCAGGGATTGAATCGAGGTCTCCTGCGTTATAGGCAGACTCTACCATCTAAGCCGCAAGGAACGCTCATACTTGAGTGAATAGACTTTCCCTTTTCCAGGGGATCATCCCAACCCAGGGATCAAATCCAGGTCTCCCACATTGCAGGCAGATTCTTTACCAGCTGAGCCACAAGGGAAGCCCCACCCTGAGGCACCTCTGTTTAAAAACCATTGCATGACCAACTGCTTTATTACCACATATTGCAATTACTATTTTACTTTTTCATAATATCCACCTCATTTTTACTTCAGTAATCATGGAATTCAAAATTGGTCCTTTGGGAAGACATTTGTAAAAATCTTTAAATTAAGGCAGGACTTGAAGTTACTTTATACTTGTTAAGAAGATGATCTAAAAATGTTTGCTTTGTGCATTATTTTCTCTTTGTTTTTGTCCCCATGGGAAGTGGGGATTAGAAGCTACGTTGACTCTTGCATTCCTACTTTCAAATAGGAAAATCATCCTGCTTTCAAAATCTATCACTGCTGAGCACTACCAACTTTACTTGGATGCAATCCAGGAGAAAAGAGCGTTAGAAAAATTCTCATTGTTATGTTTATTCTTTGATTCCTCAGCACATTTCAGCTGCAATAATTTAAAGGTCTTATACAGCATTAGTAAAAAATGACCTTAATTAGACACACAAAATCAAGCCTTCTCCCCTTAACTACCAGGCATGTAGACTTATCAGAGTAGTGCCAGGAACAGGGAAGAAGGGAATGGAATACAAGCTCTGCCAACAGACAGCCAAATTGCAGAAGAACTGTTCAGAAAATGTTGCAAGTCAGGTGAGGTCATTGATGATTAAACAGATGTGTAACAGAAATACCCAAGGAAGGAGGGGAAAACCAGATGTGGAGAATTACCCAATATTTCAGGAACCAAAATGGCTTAAGGGCGACATGAAGCATCTGGAGGTCCATTCTGGGACATGGAAGGGATAGAGGAAAGGATTCCAAATATGACACTGAATGTGCAGCATAGATAGCCTCATGGTTTCAGAGGAGTTTTCCCACATTCTTTAAGAGATGGCCCTATATGAAAACTGAAAGGATAGCCTATCAGTTTTTGAAAGGTTTTTAGACTAATTAAAGTACTATCATTACAGGTGAGGGGAAAACCTTCTCTTGTTATCACTGAAGTGATGTTGTCTTGGATGCAGGTCAATTCTTGGGAGTGGATAGCATCAATACAATTTCAGTTGACCATGCCACTCTCTAACTGGTCCATGAGGGTGAGACACAAGTCCAAATCACCACTTTCTCTCTCTGCACCAAGTAGCCCCTAGCTTCCCTAAAGCTTAAGCTCATCTCCCACATCAAAGCTTAAGTGGCATGTTCAGATAACATTATCTAGATCTAGGCATCGTTCATCCCGGTATTACATTGCTTTCTTGGTCCTTCTCTCACTCAGGCTCCTAAAATTCATTGCCGTATAATTTAGGGGCACTCAACATATCACTGGGGTCTATATCTGGCCAACTAGTTCAAGTATTGCTGGAAGAGAGAAGAGTAAGAAAAGATTTCCTGAAATCTAGAAGATTTCCTAAAATCTTTAGGAAATTGAAAGACAAGGTGGAGAAACTTTTCATCTTTAACCTAGATGTTTTATCATCGGTGCTGTATAGATGGAGAAGTCTAGAGGCTACTGTGAAAATAAAACTGAAAACCAGAAGCAGGAAGCTTAAACCCAAAGCCTGAAAACATTAGAGAACTCTTGAATTCAGGGAACATTAAGCAATAGGAGCTCATCAAAAGCCTTCATACCTACATTGAAACCAAGCTCCACCCAAGGGCCAACAAGTTCCAAAACAAGACATACCACGCAAATTCTCCAGCAACACAGGAACATTCCCCTGAGCCTCAATATACAGGCAGCTCAAAATTACCCCAATACCTTTGATGTCTCATAACCCATTACGGGTCACTCCACTGCACTCCAGAGAGAAGAAACCCAGCTCCACCCACCAAAACTCCAACACAAGCCTCCCTAACCAGGAAACCTTGACAAGCCACTGATAGAACCCCACCCAAAGTGAGGAAGCTCCATAATAAAGAGAACTCCACAAATTATCAGAATATAAAAGGCCACCCCAAACGCAGCAATATAACCAAGATGAAGAGACAGAGGAATACTCAGCAGGTAAAGGAACAGGAGAGTTGCCCACCAAATCAAACAAAAGAGGAAGAAGTAGGGAATCTACCGGAGAAGGAATTCCGAATATTGATAGTGAAAATGATCCAAAATCTTGAAATCAAAATGGAAACACAGATAAATAGCCTAGAGACAAGGATTGAGAAGATGCAAGAAAGGTTTAACAAGGACCTAGAAGAAATAAAAAGAGTCAAAATATAATGAATAACACAATAAATGAGATCAGAAACACTCTGGAGGCAACAAATAGTAGAATAACAGAGGCAGAAGATAGGATTAGTGAAATAGAAGATAGAATGGTAGAAATAAATGAATCAGAGAGGAAACAAGAAAAACGAATTAAAAGAAACGAGGACAATCTCAGAGACCTCCAGGACAATATGAAACGCTCCAACATTCGAATTATAGGAGTCCCAGAAGAAGAAGACAGAAAGAAAGATCATGAGAAAATCCTTGAGGAGATAATAGTTGAAAACTTCCCTAAAATGGGGAAGGAAATAATCACCCAAGTCCAAGAAACACAGAGAGTCCCAAATAGGATAAACCCAAGGCGAAACACCCCAAGACACATATTAATCAAATTAACAAAGATCAAACACAAAGAACAAATATTAAAAGCAGCAAGGGAAAAACAACAAATAACACACAAGGGGATTCCCATAAGGATAACAGCTGATCTGTCAATAGAAACTCTTCAGGCCAGGAGGGAATGGCAAGACATACTTAAAGTGATGAAAGACAATAACCTACAGCCCAGATTACTGTACCCAGCAAGGATCTCATTCAAATACGAAGGAGAAATCAAAAGCTTTACAGACAAGCAAAAGCTGAGAGAATTCAGCACCACCAAACCAGCTCTCCAACAAATTCTAAAGGATATCCTCTAGACAGGAAACACGAAAGGGTGTATAAACCCGAACCCAAAACAATAAAGTAAATGGCAACGGGATCATACTTATCAATAATTACCTTAAACGTAAATGGGTTGAACGCCCCAACCAAAAGACAAAGACTGGCCGAATGGATACAAAAACAAGACCCCTCTATATGCTGCTTACAAGAGACCCACCTCAAAACAAGGGACACATACAGACTGAAAGTGAAGGGCTGGAAAAGATATACCACGCGAATAGAGACCAAAAGAAAGCAGGAGTGGCAATACTCATATCCGATAAAATAGACTTTAAAACAAAGGCTGTGAAAAGAGACAAAGAAGGCCACTACATAATGATCAAAGGAACAATCCAAGAAGAAGATATAACAATTATAAATATATATGCACCCAATATAGGAGCACCACAATATGTAAGACAAATGCTAACAAGTATGAAAGGGGAAATCAACAATAACACAATAATAGTGGGAGACTTTAATACCCCACTCACACCTATGGACAGATCAACTAAACAGAAAATTAACAAAGAAACGCAAACTTTAAATGATACATTGGATCAGTTAGACCTAATTGATATCTATAGGACATTTCACCCCAAAACAACGAATTTCACCTTTTTTCAAGTGCTCATGGAACCTTCTCCAGGATAGATCACATCCTGGGCCATAAATCTAAACTTGATAAATTCAAAAAATCGAAATCATTCCAAGCATCTTTTCTGACCATAATGCATTAAGATTAGATCTCAATTACAGGAGAAAAACTATTAAAAATTCCAACATATGGAGGTTGAACAACACACTTCTGAATAACCAACAAATCACAGAAGAAATCAAAAAGAAATCAAAATATGCATAGAAACTAATGAAAATGAAAACACAACAACCCAAAACCTGTGGGACACTATAAAAGCAGTGCTAAGAGGAAAGTTCATAGCAATACAGGCATACCTCAAGAAACAAGAAAAAGTCAAATAAATAACCTAACTCTACAACTAAAGCAACTAGAAAAGGAAGAGTTGGAGAACCCCAGAGTGAGTAGAAGGAAAGAAATCTTAAAAATTAGGGCAGAAATAAATGCAAAAGAAACAAAAGAGACCATAGCAAAAATCAACAAAGCCAAAAGCTGGTTCTTTGAAAGGATAAATAAAATTGACAAACCATTAGCCAGACTCATCAAGAAGCAAAGAGAGAAAAATCAAATCAATAAAATTAGAAATGAAAAGGGAGAGATCACAACAGACAACACAGAAATACAAAGGAACATAAGAGACTACTATCAGCAGTTGTATGCCAATAAAATGGACAACGTGGAAGAAATGGACAAATTCTTAGAAAAGTACAATTTTCCAAAACTGAACCAGGAAGAAATCGAAAATCTTAACAGACCCATCACAAGCACGGAAATTGATACTGTAATCAGAAATCTTCCAGCAAACAAAAGCCCAGGTCCAGATGGCTTCACAGCTGAATTCTACCAAAAATTTCGAGAAGAGCTAACACCTATCCTACTCAAACTCTTCCAGAAAATTGCAGAGGAAGGTAAACTTCCAAACTCATTCTATGAGGCCACCATCACCCTAATACCAAAACCTGACAAAGATGTCACAAAAAAGAAAACTACAGGCCAATATCTCTGATGAACATAGATGCAAAAATCCTCAACAAAATTCTAGCAATCAGAATCCAACAACACATTAAAAAGATCATACACCATGACCAAGTGGGCTTTTATCCCAGGGATGCAAGGATTCTTCAATATCCGCAAATCAATCAATGTAATTCACCACATTAACAAATTGAAAAATAAAACCATATGATTATCTCAATAGATGCAGAGAAGGCCTTTGACAAAATTCAACATCCATTTATGATAAAAACTCTCCAGAAAGCAGGAATAGAAGGAACATATCTCAACATAATAAAAGCTATCTATGACAAACCCACAGCAAACATTATCCTCAATGGTGAAAAATTGAAAGCATTTCCCTAAAGTCAGGAACAAGACAAGGGTGTCCACTTTCACCGCTACTATTCAACATAGTTCTGGAAGTTTTGGCCACAGCAATCAGAGCAGAAAAAGAAATAAAAGGAATCCAAATTGGAAAAGAAGAAGTAAAACTCTCACTGTTTGCAGATGACATGATCCTCTACATGGAAAACCCTAAAGACTCCACCAGAAAATTACTAGAGCTCATCAATGAATATAGTAAAGTTGCAGGATATAAAATCAACACACAGAAATCCCTTGCATTCCTATACACGAATAATGAGAAAGTAGAAAAGAAATTAAGGAAACAATTCCATTCACCATTGCAACGAAAAGAATAAAATACTTAGGAATATATCTACCTAAAGAAACTAAAGACCTATATATAGAAAACTATAAAACACTGATGAAAGAAATCAAAGAGGACACTAATAGATGGAGAAATATACCATGTTCATGGATTGGAAGAATCAATATAGTGAAAATGAGTATACTACCCAAAGCAATTTACAAATTCAATGCAATCCCTATCAAGCTACCAGGCACATTTTCACAGAACTAGAACAAATAATTTCAAGATTTGTGTGGAAATACAAAAACCTCGAATAGCCAAAGCACTCTTGAGAAAGAAGAATGGAACTGGAGGAATCAACTTGCCTGACTTCAGGCTCTACTACAAAGCCACAGTCATCAAGACAGTATGGTACTGGCACAAAGACAGACATATAGATCAATGGAACAAAATAGAAAGCCCAGAGATAAATCCACACACATATGGACACCTTATCTTTGACAAAGGAGGCAAGAATATACAATGGAGTAAAGACAATCTCTTTAACAAGTGGTGCTGGGAAAACTGGTCAACCACTTGTAAAAGAATGAAACTAGATCACTTTCTAACACCGCACACAAAAATAAACTCAAAATGGATTAAAGATCTAAATGTAAGATCAGAAACTATAAAACTCCTAGAGGAGAACATAGGCAAAACACTCTCAGACATAAATCACAGCAGGATCCTCTATGATCCACCTCCCAGAATGCTGGAAATAAAAGCAAAAATAAACAAATGGGATCTAATTAAAATTAAAAGCTTCTGCACAACAAAGGAAAATATAAGCAAGGTGAAAAGACAGCCTTCTGAATGGGGAGAAAATAATAGCAAATGAAGCAACTGACAAACAACTAATCTCAAAAATATACAAGCAACTTCTGCAGCTCAACTCCAGAAAAATAAACGACCCAATCAAAAAATGGGCCAAAGAACTAAATAGACATTTCTCCAAAGAAGACATACGGATGGCTAACAAACACATGAAAAGATGCTCAACATCACTCATTATTAGAGAAATGCAAATCAAAACCACAATGAGGTACCACTTCACACCAGTCAGAATGGCTGCGATCCAAAAATCTGCAAGCAATAAATGCTGGAGAGGGTGTGGAGAAAAGGAACCCTCCTACACTGTTGGTGGGAATGCAAACTAGTACAGCCACTATGGAGAACAGTGTGGAGATTCCTTAAAAAATTGCAAATAGAACTACCTTATGACCCAGCAATCCCACTTCTGGGCATACACACCGAGGAAACCAGAATGGAAAGAGACACATGTACCCCAATGTTCATCGCAGCACTGTTTATAATAGCCAGGACATGGAAACAACCTAGATGCCCATCAGCAGATGAATGGATAAGAAAGCTGTGGTACATATACACAATGGAGTATTACTCAGCAGTTAAAAAGAATTCATTTGAATCAGTTCTGATGAGATGGATGAAACTGGAGCCGATTATACAGAGTGAAGTAAGCCAGAAAGAAAAACACCAATATAGTATACTAACACATATATATGGAATTTAGGAAGATGGCAATGACGACCCTGTATGCAAGACAGGGAAAGAGACACAGATGTGTATAACGGACTTTTGGACTCAGAGGGAGAGGGAGAGGGTGGGATGATTTGGGAGAATGACATTCTAACATGTATACTATCATGTGAATTGAATCGCCAGTCTATGTCTGACGCAGGATGCAGCATGCTTGGGGCTGGTGCATGGGGATGACCCAGAAAGATGTTATGGGGAGGGAGGTGGGAGGGGGGTTCATGTTTGGGAATGCATGTAAGAATTAAAGATTTTAAAATTTAAAAAATAAAAAAAAAAGAACTTTTCTATTTGAGGACAATGGGTTCAATTATTAAAGAGTCAGGATTGTAATTTGGAGTCAAACATTCTAGATGTTGAAACTGAGTGCCCTAAAACCAATTATGATTAACCTTTCTATCCAAAACTTTGTTTCCCTTCGTGTCCAGCACCTGTTCCCACTCAAGATTGACAAGCATCAAAGCAAAGAAGAGATCATAACTGAATAGAATCCTATGGGGACTACCCAGGACAAAATCCCCACCCCCAATATCTTCTGCCCATCCCTCATTTATAGAAAAGATTTAGTCTCTCGGGGATCTCCTGAGTCACAAAAGGCTGGCTCAAGAATTCACTACTAAAAGAACGTGAACATGTAAAACCAAAAAAGGCAGCCAGGCCAGGAGAACTAGAAATGATATAAATTATACATTAGCCATAGGGCAGTCATAGAATCTTTAGTTCCTCCATGAAGAACATAGATAACAGATACATATTCTGACACACATACACATAAGTGATGCGTATTCTGATCGTACATAAACATGCATACAAACATACGTGTGTATATACATATCAGATACATATTCTGATAAATACATATAATATATACATAACTGATACATACATCACTTCAGTTCAGTAGCTCAGCCATGTCAAACTCTTTGATACCCCATGAATTGCAGAATGCCAGGCCTCCCTGTCCATCACCAGCTCCAGGAGTTCACCTAAACTCATGTGCACAGAGTCGGTGATGCCATCCAACCATCTCATCCTCTGTCATCCCCTTCTCCTCCTGCCCCCAATCCATCCCAGCATCAGGGACTTTTCCAGTGAGTCAACTCTTTGCATGAGGTGGCCAAAGTATTGGATTTTCAGCCTTAGCATCACTCCTTCCAAAGAACACCCAGGAGTGGTCTCCTTTAGGATGGACAGGTTGGATCTCCGTGCAGTCCAAGGGACTCTCAAGAGTCTTCTCCAACACCACAGTTCAAAAGCATCAATTCTTCAGCACTCAGCTTTTTTCACAGTCCAGCTCTCACATCCATACATGACCACTAGAAAAACCAAAGCCTTCACTAGACAGACCTTTTTTGGCAAAGTAATATCTCTGCTTTTTAATATGCTATCTAGGTTGGTCATAACTTGCCTTCCAAGGAGTAAGCATCTTTTAATTTCATGGCTGCAATCACCATCTGCAGTGATTTCAGAGCCCCCCAAAAATAAAGTCTGACACTGTTTCCACGGTTTCTTCATCTATTTCCCATGAAGTGATGGGACCAGATGCCATGATCTTAGTTTTCTGAATGTTGAGTTTTAAGTCAACTTTTTCACTCTCTTCTTTCACTTTTATCAAGTAGCTTTTTAGTTCCTCTTCACTTTCTCTCATAAGGGTGGTGTCATCTGCATATCTGAGGTGAGTGGTATTTCTCCCAGCAATCTTGATTCCAGCTTGCGCTTTATCCAGCCCAGCATTTCTCATGATGTACTCTGCATATAAGTTAAATAAACAGGGTGACAATATACAGCCTTGACGTACTCCTTTTCCTATTTGGAACCATCCTGTTGTTCCATGTCCAGTTCTAACTGTTGGTTCCTGACCTGCATACAGGTTTCTCAAGAGGCATGTCAGGTGGTCTGGTATTCCCTTCTCTGTATGAATTTTCCACAGTTTATTGTGATCCACACAGTCAAAGGCTTTGACATAGTCAATAAAGCAGAAATAGATGTTTTTCTGGAACTCTCTTGCTTTTCCCATGATCCAGTGGATGTTGGCAATTTTACCTCTGGTTCCTCTGCCTTTTCTAAAACCAGCTTGAACATCTGGAAGTTCACGGTTCATGTATTGCTAAAGCCTGGCTTGGAGAATTTTGAGCATTACTTTACTAGCATGTGAGATGAGTGCAATTGTGTGGTAGTCTGAGCATTCTTTGGCATTGCCTTTTTTGGGGATTGGAATGAAAACTGACCTTTCCAGTCCTGTGGCCAATGCTGAGTTTTCCAAATTGGCTGGCACATTGAGTGCAGCACTTTCACAGTATCATCTTTCAGGATTTGAAATAGCTCCATTGGAATTTCATCACCTCCACTAGTTTTGTTTGTAGTGATGCTTTCTAAGGCCCACTTGACTTCACATTCCAAGATGTCTGGATCTATGTGAGTGATCACACCATTGTGATTATCTGGGTTGTGGAGATCTTTTTTGTATAGTTCTTCTGTGTATTCTTGCCACCTCTTCTTAATATCTTCTGCTTCTGTTAGGTCCATACAATTTCTGTCCTTTATTGAGCCCATCTTTGCATGAAATGTTCCCTTGGTATCTTTAATTTTCTTCTTGAGATCTCTAGCCTTTCCCATTCTGTTGTTTTCCTCTATCTCTTTGCATTGATCGCTGAGGAAGGTTTTCTTATATCTCCTTGCTATTTTTTGGAACTCTGCATTCAGATGCGTTTATCCTTCCTTTTCTCCTTTGCTTTTCACTTCTCTTCTTTTCACAGCTATTTTTAAGGCCTCCCAGACAGCCATTTTGCTTTTTTGCATTTCTTTTCCATGGGGATGGTCTTGATCCCTGTCTCCTGTACAATGTCACGAACCTCATTCCATAGTTCATCAGGCACTCTATCTATCAGATCTAGGCCCTTAAATCTATTTCTCACTTCCACTGTATAATCATAAGGGATTTGATTTAGGTCATACCTGAATGGTCTAGCGATTTTCCCTACTTTCTTCAATTTGAGTCTGAATTTGTCAGTAAGGAGTTCATGATCTGAGCAACAGTAAACTTGTTGACATGGTCTTGTTTTTGATGACTATATAGAGTTTCTCCATCTTTGGCTACAAAGAATATAATCAATCTGATTTTGGCATTGACCATCTGATGATGTCCCTGTGTAAAGTCTTCTCTTATGTTGTTGGAAGAGGGTGTTCGCTATGACCAGTGTGTTCTCTTGGGAAAACTCTATTAGCCTTTGCCTTGCTCCATTCCATACTCCAAGGCCAAATTTGCCTGTTACTCCAGGTGTTTCTTGACTTCCTACTTTTGCATTCCAGTCCCCTATAATGACAAGAACATCTTTTTTGTGTGTTAATTCTAAAAGGTCTTATAGGCCTTCATAGAACCATACAACTTCAGCTTCTTCAGGGTTACTGGTTGGGGCATATGCCTGGATCACCATGATATTGAATAATTTGCCTTGGAAATAAACAGAGATCATTCTGTCATTTTTGAGATTGCATCCAGGTACTGCATTTCAGACTCTTTTGTTGACCATGAAGGCTACTCCATTTCTTCTAAGGGATTCATGCCCACAGTAGTAGATATAATGGTCATCTGAGTTAAATTCATAGCTGGTACATATTCCTGAGTTATTTTACAGATATTAAAACCTCCACCAGATAGGAGATGCTAACTGCATGGTTACCACGAACATGCAGTCCCCAGACCAGCTAGGGCCTGAAGACTGATGATCTTAACCCCTTTGACACAACCCTTTTACCTCACCATCAACCAGTCAGAGAATTATGCACAAGCTCTTCATGTACTCTATGATTCTCTCCCCATCTCTTTTAATACCCTTCCCTGGAGTCCATCAGAGTTCTGGCCTCTCAAGCATTACATGACTTCTTGTTTGGTTTTGCAATAAATGCTGCACTTTCCATCACTGCAGCCAAGTGTCAGTAGGTTGGGTTTGCTGCAGGCAGGTGAGCCAACTCGAACTTGGGTCAGTAATGATGTCTCAACAGGAATCAGAGGACAGGATGGAGAAAAACCAAGATTATCTAACTGTCGAAATCTAAGGATGAAGTTAGTTATCTATTTTATAGATAGTATTAATAGTGCATATATGTCAATCCCAACCTGCAAATCCATCCCAACCACTACTTCCTCCATTTGGTGTTCAGATGTCTGCTTTCTAAGTCTTTGTCTCTATTTCTGTGTAGCTCAGGGATCTCATCTAAATGTGGAGGAAATCCAAAATAGAGGGCATAATGTGTATGTGTATGTGTAGCTGATTCACTTTTCTGTGTAATAGAAACTAACACTGGAGAAGGCAATGGCACCTCACTCCAGTACTCTTGCCTGGAGAATCCCATTGACGCAGGAGCCTGGTAGGCTCCAGTCCGTGGGGTCGCTAAGAGTCGGACACAACTGAACGACTTCACTTTTACTTTTCGCTTTCATGCATTGGAGAAGGAAATGGCAACCCACTCCAGTGTTCTTGCCTGGAGAATCCCAGGGACGAGGGAGCCTGGTGGGCTGCGTCTGTGGGATCGCACAGAGTCGGACACGACTGAGCGACTTAGCAGCAGCAGCAGCAGAAACTAACACAACACTACAAAGCAAATATCCTGTGCTGTGCTTCGTCACTCAGTTATGTCTGACTCTGTGACCCCAGAGACTGTAGCCTGCCAGGCTCCTCTGTCCATGGGAGTTCTCGAGGCAAAAATACTGGAGATGGTAGCCTATCCCTTCTCCAGTGGATCTTCTCAACCCAGAAATTGAACCATGGTCTCCTGCAAAAACTACACTCCAATAAAAGTTTTTTTCATAATGTATACATTTTGTTGAAGCATATTGGCTTACAGTGTTTCAGATGCACAACAAGGTGATTCAGTTATACATATACACATGTATTATTTTTCAGATTATTTTCCATTGTAGGTTATTACAAAATATTGACTTTATTTCCCTGTGCCGTATAGTAAATCTTTGTTGTTTGTTGCATATCTATTTTTTTAAAACTGGAAATCTAGCATTCTATGCATACTAAGTCAAACAAGTGGAGTCAAAATGTCATAAAATTTTAATTTGCAAAAATTCATATGTTTTCTAGGATATGTATATTATACATACTCTCTCTATATATATACACACACACATATATATATGCAAAAGCTGGGAGCACTGAATATGAAATAGAAAGTGAAACAAACTAGATAAAAGTAAAACATCATTATATAGTCCATTTATTTTTAAACATGGTTGCTCATTAGAAACATGTCTTAAGCTTTGGAGGAAAAAAGCAGTATCCGGTAATTTTTATTTTTCAAAAAAATTCAAAATAATTCTGATGTGCATCTTGATTTTAAAAGGTGACAGGTTTTCCTATGAAATGGAAGTTTTGGTGACATATAATTCTATTATTTTTCTGTTGACCAATCATGATACAAGGTTATTGGGTAAGTAATAGTTACATAATCACAGTAGTAAAGGTGTTTATCAGTTTCTACAATCAATAGCCAGACAAAAAGTAAAAGATAATTACAATTGCAAACCATAATGGAAATGTGATTAACCTAACAATATAAAATAATTGCATACAATCTGGGTGATCAAGAAAAGTGATATGGTAAGTGGAAGTGCATACCTGCACATGTTTTTAACTGCCCAGTCAGTCTATATCTTTTGGTTGGTACATTTACATTTAAGGTAATTATCAATATGTATGATCCGATTGGGCTTCTCTGATAGCTCAGTTGGTAAAGAATCCACCTGCAATGCAGAAGATCCCAGTTTGGTTCCTGGGTTGGGAAAATCTGTTGGAGGGGATAGGCTACCCACTCCAGTATTCTTAGGCTTCCCTTGTGGTTCAGCTTGTAAAGAATCCGCCTGCAATGCAGGAGACCTGGGTTTGATCCCTGGGTTGGGAAGATCCCCTGGAGAAGGGAAAGGCTACCCACTCCAGTATTCTGGCCTAGAGAATTCCATGGACAGTATAGCCTATGAAGTCGCAAACAGTTGGACACAAATGAGTGAATTTCACACACACACACACACACACACACACACACACACACACACACGATCCTATTACCATTTTCTGCATTGCTTTGGGTTTATTTTCTGTAGGTCTTTTCCTTCTCTTATGTTTTGTGCCTAGAGAACTTCCTTTAGCATTTGTTGTAAAGCTGGTTTCATGGAGCTAAACTCTCTAACTTTTGCTTGTCTGGAAAGCTTTTGATTTCTCCATCAAATCTGAATGAGTCTTGCTGGGTAGAGTATTCTTGGTTGTAGGTTCTACCTTTTATCATTTTAAATATATCATGCTATCTCCTTCTGGCTTGTAGAGTTTCTGTTGAGAAATCATCTGATAACCTGATGAAATTCCCTTGTATGTTATGTTATTTTTTCCCTTGTTGCTTTTAATATTTTATCTTTGCCTTTAATTTTGTCAGTTTGATTATGTTGTGTCTCAATGTGTTCCGCCTTGGGTTTATCCTGCCTGGGATTCTCTGTGCTTCCTGAAGTTGGTTGACTATTTCCTTTCCCATGTTAGGGAAGTTTTCAGCTATTATCTCTTCAAATATTTTCTCAGGTCCTTTCTCTCTCTGTTCTCCTTCTAGGACCCTTAGAATGCAAATGTTGGTGCATTTGATGCTGTCACAGAGGTCTCTTAGGCTGTCTTTATTGCTTTTCATTCTTTTTCTATATTCTGTTCTGTGGCAGTGATTTCCATCATTCTGTCCTCTAGGTCATTTATCCATTCTTCTGCCTCAGTTATTCTGCTCTGGATTCCTTCTAGTGTATTATCCATATCTGTTTGTTATTTAGTTCCTGCAGGTCTTTGGTAAACATTTCTTGTGTCTTCTTCATTGTTTTCCTGAGATCCTGGATCATCTTCACTATCATTATTCTGAATTCTTTTTTCTGGTAGGTTGCCTGTCTCCACTTCATTTAGCTGCTTTCCTGGGGTTTTATCTTGTCCCTCCATCAGGGATATAACTTTCTGCTTTTTCAGACTGTTTAACTTTCTGTAATGTGTTCTTTGTTCTACCTGTGGGATTATGGATCTTTTTGTTTCTTCTGCCTGCCCTCTGATGGAGGAGGCTAAGAGGCTTGTGTAAGCTTCCTGATGGAAGGGACTGGCAGTAGGAAAAACTAGGTCTTGCTCTGGTGGGCAGGGTCTTGCTAAGTAAAGCTTTAATCCCTCTCTATTAGTTGCTTGACTGAGATGACCCAATCCTGGGGTCTACCAGGCTCTATGGTCAGATTAATGGTGACCTCCAAGACAGTGTCCCAGTCCCTGTGGTGAGTCTCTGCCAACAAACACCTCCACACGAAATCCTCCAAAACTAGCAGGCAGTTTTGGTTCAGTCTCCTGTGGGATCACTGCTCCTTTCCTCTGGGTCTTGGTACACGCAAGATTTTATTTGTGCCCTCTCAAACAGGAGTTTCTGTTTCCCTTGGTCCTGTGAAAGTCCTATAATCAAAACCTGCTGACTTTCAAGGTCAGATTCTCTGGGGGATCCCAGTCCCTATGTCAGATCCCCAGGCTGGGAAGCCTGGCATGGGATTCAGAGCCTTCACAACAGTGGGAGAACTTCTTTGGTTTTATTGTTCTCCAGTTTGTGGGTCACCTACCTGGCAGTATGAGATTTTATTTTACCATGATTGTGCCCCTCCTTCCATTTCCTGCAGCTTCCTCTTTGTCTTTGGACATGGAGTATCTTTTTTTGATAGGTTTCAGTGTTCTCCTCTCAATGTTTGTTCCACAGCTAGTTGTGATCTTGTTGCTCTCACAGGAGATGATCACACATCTTCTACTACAACATATTGAACTGGAAAGCTATACTCCAGTAAAAATTAACTTTAAAAAACCTAAGAATGCCTTGGCAAACATTTTTATTTTCTTTTAAAATGTCCTGAATGACCATGTATTTACCTGATCTCTTTAAGTTCAGTTGAGTTCAGTCGCTCAGTCGTGTCCGACTCTTTGAGACCCCATGAATCACAGCAGGTCAGATCTCTTTAAAGGCTATTTCTAATATTAGCCTCAGATAGATGGTCATGAATTTTCCAAGTTTCTTATCATAACACTACTTTTCAAAGTTCTGCCTAGCCCCTAAGCCCTGTTAGCCTTTTTAATATATCACTATTCTTAGGTAGACAGACTCAAATATATGCTCATCACATCAAATGCCCAAAGCTCTGAACTGCCTTTTCTGTTTAAAATTAAATATATTGAGTACAAAATCCTTAAATTCCCTTCTTGCCTTCCCAGATTTCTTAAATCTCTGTACTTGCTTTTGAATGACATCTCAACTTTGGCTGTATATTGGAATCACTTGAGAAGCCTAACAAAGTACAGCAAGATTTTGATTTAATTGGTCTGAGTTGGAATTTTGGCCTTAGGACTAATTTTCGAAATTCCCCAAGTAAATTTAACGTGCAGTTCAAGCTGAAAATCTTCTGGAGCAGTGGTTCTTAATGCACTGGCCTACTAAATCTTAAACTTGGGAGGTGAGGCCTAGCAGACACAGAGAACAGACTTATGGACACAGTGGGGAGATGAGAGGGTGGGACAAATTGAGAGAATGGCATGGAAGCATATACTTTACCATATGTAAAACAGAGAGCAGGTAGGAATTTTCTGTGTGACACAGGGGCTCAACCCAGTGCTCTGTGAAAACCTAGAGGGGTGAGATGGGAGGAAGATGGGAAAGAAGTTCAAAAGGGAAAGGATATATGTATATTTGTGGCTGATTCATCTTGATGTATGGCAGAAACTAACACAATATTGTGAAGCAATTGTCCTCCAATTAAAAAAAAATCAAAACAAAAAAGCTCTATAGGAGATTTTGATGTACATAAGATGAAGAAGCACTGTTCTGGAACAGCGGTCCCCAACCTTTTTGGCATCAGGAACTAGTTTTGTGGAAGACAATTTTTCCACAGATGAGGGTTGGGGGATGGTTTGGGGATGACTCAAGTGCATTACATTTATTTTGCAAATTATTTCTATTATTATTATATCAGGCATTAGCTCAGAGTTTGGTGACCCCAGTTTTAGAGCATTGGGCTTCCCAGGTGACTCAGTGGTAAAGAATCTGCTTGTCAATGCAGGAGACATGGGTTTGATCCCTGGGTCAGGAAGATCCCCTGGAGAAGGGAATGGCAACCCACTACAGTATTCTTGCCTGGAAAATCCCAGAGACAGAGGAGACTGGTGGGCTGCAGTGCATGGGGTTGCAAAAAGTAGAACACAACTGAGCAACTGAGCATGCATGCACATTCTAGAGCATAGCAATAAATACTACAACATTAATTCTCAAAGAGTGGTCCTTAATCAGCAGCTGGAGCATCACCACCACCTGGGAATTCAGTTGTTGTTGCTGTTGTTCAGTTGTCAGTCACATCTGACTCTTTGAGACCCCATGGACTATAGCATGGCAGGCTTCCCTGTCCTCCACCATCTCCCGGCGTTTGTTCAAACTCATGTCCACTGAGTCAGTTGCAAATTTTGGATTCCATCCCCAGACTTATTGAATCACAAACTCTGGAAGTAGTCCAAGTTAGTTGCCTGTGTCTTAACAAGTTTCCAGGTGTTTGAGAATCACAATTCTTTTAGAATACTAACCAATGAAAATAAAGCTTTTGACATGCAGACATGGAGGGGGTAGGGGAAAACAATTAAAAAGGAAGAAAGGAAAAACAGATGTCCATGTGGGAAAGCAGGCAGAGGCAGGCAGCAGATTTTTTATTTTTTTAATTTTTTTTCACTGCCATGTACTAGATGGGTTTCCTTATAATTCAGCCCTATGGAATTGGTGATATGTTTCTTTAAGAATGAATGCTAAGAGACAAAGGAAATTTTGTCCATGGCCAAATCAAAGCAACAGAAATAGGATTTGCACCTGCTATCTATGACTTCTGCTGGAACATTCCCTCTACCAGACTAGGCCATTAAGAAGTAAGAAACTGGGCTGGCAACTGTCTTGCTCTGTTGTTTCCTTTTAATGGTTAGTCTTATCTTTGTATAAATAAATCTGTAAAATGTAGACCATCTGGTAGATATTAATAATATGAATTATAGTTTGTAATTATTGAGTGTTTACTATGCTCCAGGCATAATTCTAAGCATTTTCATGTTAATTTATTTGAATATCACAATAATGCTATTCAGTGGTCACTTTCTACATAGATGGAAACTGAGGATTTCAGTCAGTGTCACAACCCTCAGATGGAGGAGCCTGGGTTTAAAACAGTATAACCTGAGTCATATATGTAATCCTTATAACCAGTAGTTCTTGGCCGAGGGCAATTTTGTGTCTTGGGTGACATGTGACAATGTCTGGGGACATTTTTGGTTGCCGCAACTGGGAGAAAGGTGTACTGGTAGCTAGTGGGGAGAGGACAGGGATGCTGCTAAAGATCCTACAGTGTTCAGGACAGTCTCCCAAAGCAAAGTATTATCTGGTCTAAAGTTTCAAAAACATTGAGGTTGAGAAAAGTCCTACACTACCCCAAGTATGGGTTTCCCTGGTGGCTCAGACAGCAAAGAATCTGCCTGCAGTGTAGAAGACCTCAGTTCGATCCCTGGGTCAGGAATATCCCCGGGTCAGGAATATCCCCTGAAGAAGGGAACGGGTAGCTGCTCCAGTATTCTTGCCTGGAGAATCTCATGGACAAAGGAGCCTGGCGGGCTACAGTCCATGGGGTCACAAAGAGTTGGACACGACTGAACCAATAACACTATTACTACACTATCCCAAATACCAGATCGGTCTCAAGATAGGCAATTTAATAAGCAAATAATAACTATTTAATTATGCTTTAATCAATTATTACCAAAAGTCCCTGATGATAAGAATGCCTTGTGAGCAAAAGCATGGGTATAGCGTCTCTCTGCAACTGAAACCAGTTCGTCTCAGGAGTTAAATGTCACCCATGTCTGGAAACAGCAAGCAACTTTGTGTAGGGAATAAACACTGCAGCTGGAGGTGCCATGAATTAATGTGGGGTTTGGTAAGCAGAGTCCCAAACACAGCAACAATCCGAGGTAATTAAACTTGTGGGCTACTCACCTCATACTGTATCAGAATTTATATCTGGCTTTATCACCGTAATTAAGGAAACTAAATTAACCTGCAAACTCCCTGCTCCCTGGGTGTAATAGGAGGCTTAGCTGAGCTAATTAAAATACTATCAGACTTTTGTGCTGTAAAATTCCACTTATAGGTCTGGGTCCACGGAGGGAAAATTTTCTCAGGGCATAATGAAATGAAGGAGGTCCCTGGGTGAGAGATTAGCTGCTACTTGATAAATTTAATCAGTAAAGATGGCCAATGAGGATAATATAAAGAGAAAATCCACTTGAGAATCTGAATAAGGAGGAGGATATGGCAGACAGGCTTGGATGATCTTTGGACACACAGGCAGTTTCACTGGCACTAAACACACATTTCCTCCTTCACTCACCTCTTTTAAGATATAATTCATTACTCAGAAATAACTATAAATGAGGGGTGAAAGGGGAGTGGGATAAATTGGGGGATTGGGATTGACATATATACACTACTATGTATAGAATAGATCGCTAATGAGAACCTACAGTATTGCACAGGGGATGGAAAAGAAGGTACAGTCTGTTTGTAGGACATAGAGTAAGTTAACCTTAAAAATGCATCCCAATATACAACGTGTGCATGCTAACTCCCTTCAGTTATATCCAACTCTTTGTGATCCTATGGACTGTAGACCACCAGGCTCCTCTGTCCATGGGATTGCTCAGGCAAGAACACTGGAATGGGTTACCACACCCTTCTCCAGGGGATTTTCCCAATCCCGGGATCAAACGCGCATCTCTTATGTCTCCTGCGTTGGCAGACAAGTTGTCACTAGCACCACTGAGAAGCCCCAGTATATAGTAAGAACATACAAATATTGCTTGATTCCACCTATAGAGGTACCTAGAAAAGTCAGATGCATAAAGTCAGAAAGTATAAATACATTCGTAGCTGCCAGGGGACCAGGCTAGGGATGGGGGATGGTGAGCTCGTGTTTAATGCGGACAGAGTTTCACTTAAGGAAAGGAAAAATTTGGGAGATGGATGATGGTGACAGTCACACAATAATGTGAATGTACTTAGTGCCGCTGAACTCTACAGTTAAATATGGTTAAAACAGTATGCTTTATGTGACTTTCACCACAATAAAAATTTTTTCTATAAGAAAGAAAATAAATAAACAACCGTAAACAGGGAATGCCTTCCAATGATTCTGCTACCTTCCCTCCTCCCCAGCCCCCCACCCCACCCCACGTTGCCCCACAGCCTGCCTCTGTCTGACACCATAGATGTTGCTTTCCTCTCCCTCTCACTCTCTCCTCCCTCACTCCAGGACTGTCTCAGCACTTTCCTGCAGCACATGTGCACCCTTGTCCTTTCTACCTTGTGTCTTTGTTATTGATCCATGTATCTTGTCTCCTACAGATACAGAGAACATGAACAGGGTCCTGCCATATCTTTGTATCCTCAGCTACATGATCTAAAAGGGGCAATAACAAATGCTTGACAAATGGATGGACAGAGAAATTAGATGAAAATCTCTCATTCTCATATCAGCTGCTTTCTCTTTATAGCCACCCCTCGCCTCCATTCCCTCCTAAGCCTGTCACTCTTTTAAAAGACAACATCAGAGAAAATAATAGCAAATGAAGCAACTGACAAACAACTAATCTCAAAAATATACAAGCAACTTATGCAGCTCAATTCCAGAAAAATAAACGACCCAATCAAAAAATGGGCCAAAGAACTAAATAGACATTTCTCCAAAGAAGACATACGGATGGCTAACAAACACATGAAAAGATGCTCAACATCACTCATTATTAGAGAAATGCAAATCAAAACCACAATGAGGTACCACTTCACACCAGTCAGAATGGCTGCGATCCAAAAATCTGCAAGCAATAAATGCTGGAGAGGGTGTGGAGAAAAGGGAACCCTCCTACACTGTTGGTGGGAATGCAAACTAGTACAGCCACTATGGAGAACAGTGTGGAGATTCCTTAAAAAATTGCAAATAGAACTACCTTATGACCCAGCAATCCCACTTCTGGGCATACACACCGAGGAAACCAGAATGGAAAGAGACACATGTACCCCAATGTTCATCGCAGCACTGTTTATAATAGCCAGGACATGGAAACAACCTAGATGTCCATCAGCAGATGAATGGATAAGAAAGCTGTGGTACATATACACAATGGAGTATTACTCAGCAGTTAAAAAGAATTCATTTGAATCAGTTCTGATGAGATGGATGAAACTGGAGCCGATTATACAGAGTGAAGTAAGCCAGAAAGAAAAACACCAATACAGTATACTAACACATATATATGGAATTTAGGAAGATGGCAATGACGACCCTGTATGCAAGACAGGGAAAGAGACACAGATGTGTATAACGGACTTTTGGACTCAGAGGGAGAGGGAGAGGGTGGGATGATTTGGGAGAATGACATTCTAACATGTATACTATCATGTGAATTGAATCGCCAGTCTATGTCTGACGCAGGATGCAGCATGCTTGGGGCTGGTGCATGGGGATGACCCAGAAAGATGTTATGGGGAGGGAGGTGGGAGGGGGGTTCATGTTTGGGAATGCATGTAAGAATTAAAGATTTTAAAATTTAAAAAATAAAAAACTAAAATTTAAAAATTAAAAAAAAAAATAAAAGACAACATCATACTTATCTGTCTTACGTATTGACAACCTTGAATACATTACATTTGAAAACAGGAGTCTACAGTCAAAAGAGAAAAATACTTAGAAAATAATTTAGTTTCATCTTATTTTACCAGTGATGAAACTAATGCCCAGGGAGAAAATAACCATCCCCGCATCACAAGGCTAAATAAAAGACTGAATCAAAACTAACACCCCTTGACCCGTTTTCATAGACCAAACTTCAGTTCTTGCCATGTTGTTGTGGGAAGGTGGGGGTCAACAGAAAGGCAGAAGTTGAGGGTAGGCATCAGCTGCTAGTTAACCAGGAGAGTTAATTCACTATATGAGCCAAGGAAGGATCCCCAAAATTATCAGATCACCCTAACACTTCATAGACTGTATGTTACACTTCATAGACTGCAGGCAAAAGGAGGCCCTTTTGCCTGCAGCCTCATTTTGCCCCAAATAAAATGGGCAGAGAACACCTCAGATAGTTCTGAGAAATTGCTCCAAAGAAGTGGGTGGGGGGAGGAATTTAGTTCATATACAATTTGGGGGAATACATGCAATCAAGCACATATCTTTCCAGAAGATTTCTACTAGTCTCCTGAAGCCTTCACTATTCATGTGGAACAATCATCACCATGAAGTATTGTACTGTTTTTCTAGATATGGCCACCTGATGTGAAGAACTGACTCATTGGGAAAGACCCTGATGCTGGGAAAGATTGAAGGCGGGAGGAGAAGGGCACAACAGAGGATTGCATAGGTTGAATAGCAACACCAGCTTCATGGACGTGAGTCTGAGTAAACTCCAGGAGTTGATGATGGACAGGGAGGCCTGGCATGCTACAGTTCATGGTGTCTCAAAGAGTCGGACATGACTGAGTGACCGAACTAAACTGAACTGAGATATGGGGAGAGACAAGAATTGGGCTCATAAAATTGGCTCCTGTAAATATCTAACTCTCTGAAGACCTGTCCTGCCAGTTCCCTGCCCCACCAGCACAGAGTGCCTAGGACTTCCCAAGCAGCTCAGCCATAAGAATCCACCTGCAATACAGGAGCCGCAGGAAATGCGGGTTCAATCCCTAGGTGGGGAAGATTCCCTGGAAGAGGGCATGGCAACTCACTCCAGTATTTGTGCCTGGTGAATCCTATGGACAGAGGAGCCAGGCGGGCCATGGTCCAAAGGGTTGCAAAGAGTTGGACACAACTGAAACGACTTAGCATGCACACACGGAGTGCCTCATTAATGCTCACTAATTCCTTTTGGATAGTACTGAAGGCCAGCAGCAGCTGCAGTACTTGACTTAATTTTTGTAGAGGTAGATAGGTAGATGGTAAGTTCCCAAGGCAAGTGCCAATTTGTAGTTCACAAGAGAAGAGTCAGATGGGGAGAGTCAGCATGGAGAGTCTGTGTGGTGGCATCAGGATCCCAGATGTTGAAGAGAGACAGAATAGTTCCTACTATGGTCTTAGTATCATGTCGGCATTTGGCAGGAGCCTGTTTGCAGAAGCTCTTGTAAAGAAAGCTTTAGTGAGTAAAACTCCAGATTCAGAAATAGGATCTTTAGTTTTGCATTTCACCTCTGTTTTTTTGTTTGTTTGTTTGTTTGTTTGTTTCCTTTTTCTTCCCTTAGCTTTGTTACTGTGGATGAGACACTTCACTTTTCTGATTCACTGTTCATTTTCATCTGGAAATAAAGAGCATATCCTGCCCTATATGTCTTACAGGATGGGTCTGAGGAACAGGCAGCACATTATATCTGAAAATATGCTGCTGCTAAGTCACTTCAGTAGTGTACAACTCTTTATGACCCTATGGACCCTAGTAGCCTGCCAGGTTCCTGTGACCATGGGGATTCTCCAGGCAAGAATACTGGGGTGGGATGCCATGCCCTCCTCCAGGGGGATCTTCCCAACCCAGGAACCAAACCCATGTCTCCTGTGGTTCTTGCATTGCAGGCCAGTTCTTTACCACTGAGCCACCAGAAAAGCCCATGCAAAAGTATAATCTACAATACAACAAACTGTCTATGTGCAGGCTTGTGCTTAATCACTCAGTCCCATCTAACACTTTGTGACCCATGGACTGTAGCCTGCCAGCCTCCTGCCCATGGAATTTCCCAGGCAAGAATACTGGAGTGGGTTGCCATTTCCTTCTCCAGGGGATCCTTCTAACCAGGGATGGAATCTACACCTCCTGTGTCTCCTGAATTGGCAGGCAGATTCTTTATCACTGTGCCACCTGGGAAGCTCTATAACAAACTGTAAGGGACTTTAAAAATGTGGCATACCCCACACTAGAATTATAACCATAGAATTTAGCAGAGGGGGAAGTAGTGGACTTAGTGTCTTTTGTGACTAGGGCACTGGTTTTTAAGCTTAATGTCCAATTTCCTGGAGAGTCAATGCCTGAGGAAGGTGCTAATGGACACAGCTGCTCTCCTGTTCTTTGCCATTCACTCTTAAATGCACAGCAAGTGCAGAAATTCCTTTAAAATTAACCTAAGCGAATCAGGAGAGCAGCCAATACTGCATTGCAGACCTTGGCTCCATTTCTCTCCAAAAGAAGAGCACCAAGCCTGCTGCAGAAATTTCAGGGACTTTTAGTGCTTCATTTGAGATTTGAGCCTTGTCGTTGGTGTTTAGCTATTAATTGTTGTTTTTTCATTCTTTTGTTTTAAGTGGAACTGCTGGGTGCTGCTGATATTTGTGATGTGATAAAATAATGATTCACTGCCCAGAACTGGGGTGAACTGCCAGCAATTCACAGGGGAAATAAATACAGGAGTATTCATAAGGATTATCTTCCCAACCAGCATAACGTGATATGAAACAAAGATATTTAGCTGCAGAAAGTGTTCTCCAGAGTCCAGAAGTGTGATCTTTGTTACTTTCCAAATAGAAACTTTGTGGACAGGGTTCCAAAGTTCAAATGCCCTGATTTCAGAGAACCACCTCTGACTTAACTTTCCTAGGGCATGAGCTCTAATGAAACAAGGCAGAGCCTTTTTTTTTTTTTTCCTTTTTTGCTCTTTGAAACATAGGAAAAAAAAAAAACAAAACAAAACAGTCCTCACGGCTAGATCATTTTAAATGCCTCCTCCAGTGCCTCTTTCTGCTTATTGAATCACTTTTCTACTTCTTGATTTTGCAAGTGGAGTCAGCACAAATCAGACTGTTAACATATTTGAGTAATATATGGCCACTCTATGGGGGGAAAATGAGCACTGGCATTTCCTCAGCTAATGCTACTGAGAAAGTGCCAAAAACAAAGAAATGTATTAATTGTTCTCTGCATGCCAAGAACTGGGCTAAATGCTCTGAAAAACATTATCTTACATAATCCTCACATCAACTACAGAAGATAAGTACTGAACTTCTACATTTAGAACCAAAGATGATCTTAGAGATGAATGCTAGGACTTCAATAGGAAATTGCTTTAGTGGCCCAGATGCCAACAATACCTATCACCCCTGAACAATAATCACTTGCTGTGAAGAATGAGGGATACTATTGTTAGAGACAAAATGAAGGGACAAAATAGGTGATTAAATAGTTAATCCCCCCAGGGGATTCTAGGGACTCCCCTGATAGCTTAACTGGTAAAGAGTATACCTGCAATGCAGGAGACCAGGGTTTGATTCCTGGATTGGGAAGATGCCCTGGAGAAGGAATAGGCAACCCACTCCAATATTCCCTGGTGGCTCAGATGGTAAAGAATCCGCCTGCAACACGGGAGACCTGGGTTCAGTCCCTGGGTTGGGAAGATTCTCTGGAGGAGGGCACGAAATCCCACTCTAATATTCTTGCCTGGAGAATCCCCATGGACAGAAGAGCCTGGTGGGCTACAGTCCATGGGGTCACAAGGAGTGAGACACAACTGAGCAGCTAAGCACAGCAGAGCACAGGTGATTATAAGTAAAAAAATATAGGCTGTTGCTGTTGTTCCGTAGCTGAGTCATGTCCAACTCTCTGCGACTCCGTTGACTGCAGGCTTGCTGACCTTCACTATCTTCTGGAGTTTGCTAAAGTTCATGAGACCCCTGTAAGTTGAATATTATTCAAGAAAGTAGGTTTGCTTACCCACAAAATCAATCAGGCTTGCTTAACAACAAAACCATTCAACAGAAACACAGCGCATGCCCCCAAACAATAAAACAATGGTGACATGGGACCCACATCCTGCCCAGTGAGCTCAGGGAGTTAATGATCCCGAGAACATAATCTCTGCACACATAAAAAAATAATAATTTGTGAACCTAGCTTGACCACACAGGGAAAAGAAAACTGCCCTGCTCAACCAGGAGGAGGAGCTAACGATGAAAACGTGAAAGACAAAGAAAGGTATTCTCCCTCTCCCACTTTTCCTTTGATTATAAAACTGTAATAAGTTCTTGGGGCATGGCATTTCTCACCCACCCACTCGTAAGACTCATAAGCATCAATCATTTTTTATTTACCATTTTTCTCTTGCTGAATTTTCCTCTACATTGAGACATAAATGGACTATGGTACTAGAGTTCTTCGAAGCTCTCTTGAAAAGTTATCAGTCCATTTCACCGTATTGAATACTATCCTGAAAGAAGGTATGCCCAGTATTCCTTTTACCCCATTTCATGACATTTGTTCCCTTATCAAACTTGGTCTTTGATGGAAATTCCCTCTGCTTTTCCAGGGTACAAGTTCAATCCCTTGTCAAGAGAACTAGGATCCTGCATGGCTTTTGTTGCAGAAAATAATCTTGGTCTTTGGAAATGGTCTCTATCAACTCATTTAGATTAGCAATCGTTGGAGTCACTTGTCCATACTTACATTTCCATACTCATCTTTCCTCAGTTCAGTTCAGTTCAGTCGCTCAGTCATGTCTGACTCTCTGCGACCCCATGAATCACAGCACGCCAGGCCTCCTTGTCCATCACCAACAACCGGAGTTCACTCAGACTCACTCCCATCGAGTCAGTGATGCCATCCAGCCATCTCATCCTCTGTCGTCCCCTTCTCCTCCTGCCACCAATCCCTCCCAGCATCAGAGTCTTTTTCAATGAGTCAACTCTTCGCATGAGGTGGCCAGGGTACTGGAATTTCAGCTTTAGCATCATTCTTTCCAAAGAAATCCTAGGACTGATCTCCTTCAGAATGGACTGGTTGGATCTCCTTGCAGTCCAAGGGTCTCTCAAGAGTCTTCTCCAACACCACAGTTCAAAAGCATCAATTCTTCGGCACTCAGCCTTCTTCACAGTCCAACTGTCCCATCCATACATGACCACTGGAAAACCATAGCCTTGACTAGACGGACCTTAGTCGGCAAAGTAATGTCTCTGCTTTTGAATATACTATCTAGGTTGGTCATAACTTTTCTTCCAAGGAGTAAGCGCCTTTTAATTTCATGGCTGCAGTCACCATCTGTAGTGATTTTGGAGCCCCAAAAAATAAAGTCTGCCACTGTTTCCACTGTTTCCCATCTATTTCCCATGAAGCAATGGGACCAGATGCCATGATCTTTGTTTTCTGAATGTTGAGCTTTAAGCCAACTTTTTCACTCTCCTCTTTCACTTTCATCATATATACCTTTAAATATACATATAAATATAATATAATATATATGTGTATATAATTACTTACATAATTGTGGAGGCTTGGTAGGTCCAAATTTGCAGGGTAAGTTGGCAGGCAGGACACCCAAGGAGGAGTTATAGTCTGACTCCAAAGACGTTTGGTTGGCTGAATTGCTCCTTGCTCAGAGGTCATTCTTTGTTCTATTAAGAACTTCAGCTGATTGTCTCTCAGATTGTTGAGGGTAATCTGCTTCACTCAACATACACTAATTTCAACATTAATCTCATTAGAAAAAAAATTAAAAAGCAACAAATCGTCCCAGAAACACCCAGAATGAAAAAACTGGGCACTGTGGTCCAGTCAATTTATGCAGAAAGTTCCCCATCCACCCTGGTAAGCAAGCTAATCAGAATTTATTATCTCTAAGAATTTTTGTTGGTTAAGATTTTGCTTTCTTTGGCAATGTATATATCATTGAGACTTATTACCACAGTCTCTCTCCTGGTTCCCACTACCCTTTTTTTCCCTTCATTTAAGTTTCAAATATTCTTCGCTATTTTCTGATCTTGACCCTGGCCAAGCAGGGAGGTGTAGACTCTGTAGAAGGCGGGGGGGTGGGGGGGGGGGAAGGGGGGTGGCTGCTGTTTGCACTAAATTCTTATGTGCTTATTTTCTGTAAAAATATAATGACGTTACTGTTCTCTACTCCCTTGGGGCTCTTGTACCTTTTCATTTTGAGTTCAGTACCCATAATGAAGTTAAGATGATGCATGTGAAATGAAAATTTTCTGGTCCAGATACAATTATACCCTTCTTAGTGTCTTATTTTTTAATTTTAGTAAATATTCCTTTAGCAGCCTCAGGTAACAGAATTAATGATTACAATTTTGCCTCAAACAAAGGAGAAGACAAATACTGTAATTATATAAAGTACAAATCAAATCACCTAATTAAATAGAGAAAGAAAATCTGCAATAATTACCAAGTATAGGCCAGTCACCAATGCACAGGAAAGGAACCATAATTTTAAGAAATACACCAGTGTCTGATGTATTGAGGTAAATATAATGAATAAGTGCATTTTGACTGAAAAAATAAAAGTTTCATCTATTGTAAAGTAATCTTAAATAACTCCTCAAGTGTGGGATTTCAGAAATTCCTATCTGTATTTATTCATAGAATTGAAAACAATTAAATTATTCATTCTAGCTGAAAAGAACATTAAAATTTAACTGTGGAAACATAAATAAAATTTTGTTCATATCCAAACTTCATGAAGGCACTGTGATAACAGCCAGACCATGATAGCTACATTACATACAACGCTCAGCTTGTAGACATCTGATTCATTCTGTTTTCTTTGGTAACATGGTTGACATAGTGTTGCCCTGAATGCCCAAATTAGTTTCTGGAGAGGGCTGACTCTGCCTACCCAAGAGGACCCTATATATAGGGTCATCTTATGTATATTATATATATATATATATATAATTATATTAATATATGTCAAATATATGTATATTATATATTATGCATACATATTATTATATGTATGATATGTATTATTATATTATATGTATAATATAATATGTATTAGTTTAGTTCAGTCTCCCAGTTATGTCCAACCCTTTGTGACCCCATGAATCGCAGCATGCCAGGCTTCCCTGTCTATCACCAACTCCCAGAGTCCACCCAAACCCATGTCCATTGAGTTGGTGATGCCATCCAACCATCTCATTCTCTGTCATCCCCTTCTCCTCCTGCCCTCAATCTTTCCCAGCATCAGAGTCTTTTCCAATGAGTCAGCTCTTCGCATGAGGTAGACAAAGTACTGGAATTTCAGCTTCAACATCAGTCCTTCCAATGAACACCCAGGACTGATTTCCTTTAGAATGGATTGGCTGGATCTCCTTGCAGTCCAAGGGACTCTCAAGAGTCTTCTCCAACACCACAGTTCAAAAGCATAATTCTTTGGCACTCAGCTTTCTTTATAGTCCAACTCTCACATCCATACATGATCACTGGAAAACCATAGCCTGGACTAGACAGACTGTTGGCAAATTAATGTCTCTGCTTTTCAATATGTTATCTAGGTTGGTCATAACTTTTCCTTCCAAGGAGCAAGCATCTTTTAATTTCATGGCTGCAATCACCATCTGCAGTGATTTTGTAGCCCAGAAAAAGTCTGCCACTGTTTCCACTGTTTCCTCATCTATTTGCCGTGCAGTGATGGGACCGAATGCCATGATCTTTGTTTTCTGAATGTTAAGCTTTAAGCCAACTTTTTCATTCTCCTCTTTCACTTTCATCAAGAGGCTCTTTAGTTTTTCTTCACTTTTTGCCGTAAGGGTGGTGTCATCTGCGTATCTGAGGTTATTGATATTTCTTCCAGCAATCATGATTCCAGCTTGTGTTCCTCCAGACCAGTGTTTCTCATGATGTACTCTGAATATAAGTTAAATAAGTAGGGTGACAATATACAGCCTTGACGTACTCCTTTTCCTATTTGGAACCAGTCTGTTGTTCCATGTCCACTTCTAACTGTTGCTTCCTGACCTGCATACAGGTTTCTCAAGAGGCAGGTCATGTGGCCCGGTATTTCCATCTCTTTCAGAATTTATCAGTTTATTGTGATCCACACAGTCAAAGGCTTTGGCATAGTCAATAAAGAAGAAATAGATGTTTTTCCGGAACTTTCTTGATTTTTTGATGATCCAGTGGATGTGGGCAATTTGATCCCTGGTTCCTCTGCCTTTTCTAAATCCAGCTTGAACATCTGGAAGTTCATGATTCACATATTACTGAAGCCTGGCTTGGAGAATTTTGAGCATTACTTTACTAGTGTGTGAGATGAGTGCAATTGTGTGGTAGATTGAGCATTCTTTGGCATTGTCTTTCTTTGGGATTGGAATGAAAACTGACCTTTTCCAGTCCTGTGACCACTGCTGAGTTTTCCAAATTTGCTGGCATATTGAGTGCAGCACTTTCACAGCATCAGCTTTCAGGATTTGAATTAACTCAACTGGAATTCCATCACCTCCACTAGCTTTTTTTGTAGTGATGCTTCCTAAGCCCACTAAACTTCACATTCCAGGATGTCTGGCTCTAGGTGAGTGATCACACCATCATGATTATCTGGGTCATGGAGATCTTTTTTTGTACAGTTCTGTATATTCTTTCCACCTCTTCTTAATATCTTCTGCTTCTGTTAAGTCCCTACCATTTCTGTCCTTTATTGAGCCCATTTTTGCATAAAATGTTCCCTTGGTATCTCTAATTTTCTTGAAGAGATCTCTAGTTTTTCCCATTCTCTTTTTTTCCTCTATTTCTTTGCATTGATCACTGTGGAAGGCTTTCTTATCTCCCCCTGCTATTCTTTGGAACTCTGCATTCAAATCGGTATATGTTTCCTTTTCTCCTTTGCTTTTCGCTTCTCTTCTTTTCACAGCTGTTTGTAAGGCCTCCTCAGAGAGCCATTATGCTTTTTGCATTTCTTTTTCTTGGCAATAGTCTTGATCCCTGTCTCCTGTACAATGTCACGAACCTCCATCCATAGTTCATCCAGCACTCTATCAGATCTAGTCCCTTAAATCTATCTCTCACTTCCACTGTATAGTCATAAGGGATTTGATTTAGGTCATACATGAATGTATAATATGTATACATATATATATATATAACATATAATTCACATATAATAATATATATTGCCATATGTACACATATATACATATACATATATATCATATAATGTATATATAATATATATTAATATCTTTATATAGCAATATATTATGTTTTATTATGTAGTATATGTATATATTACTATGCATTTATTATTATACATATATAATTATGTATAATATACAGACACACACATACATGCACACATTCTATTATTTGTTTATTTGAAGAAACCTAATACCCACATTGAACTAATTATTGTTGTTTTTATTATTGTTATTTTAATCAGAAAATATTTCCATTTGAACTTCTTTGTGCAAGACAATGGCCAGGTATGTTGGCACAGACTTAGAATCTGAAAACCTGGTGATTGTCATATCAGGTAACTAAATACCACATATCAATACCAGGTCTCACAGCAGGAGGTGAGTGGCAGGCAACAGAGTGAAAGTTTGTATTTACAGCCACTCTCCATGGTTTGCATTACTGCCTGAGCTCCCTTCCTGTTGGATCAGTGGTAGCATTAGATTTTCAGAGGAGATGGATACTACTGTGAATTGCATGTGCGAAGGATCTAGGTTGTAGGATCCCTATGAGAATCGAAAGCCTGATGTGGAGCTGAGGCAGTGATGCACTGGAGAGTGGCTGCAAATACAGATTATCATTAGCAGTGAAGTTTGACTGCACAGAGACCATAATAAATCAATTATTTTCAGACTCATCAAATTATCAGTGAGTGGCAAATGACAATTGTATAAATATTTCATTATATATTAAGATGAATAACCATAAAAAATAAAGTGCATAATAAATATAATGTGCTTGAATCATCCAGAAAACAACACTCTCACCCCCCTTGGTCTGTGAAAAAATTCTCCCATGAAACCAGTCCCTGATGCCAAAATCGTTGGGGACCATTGGTCTATATTATACAGACCAGAGTCACTGTATGTCTCTCTGAAACCGGTTTCTTTTTCTGTAAGATGAAGAGGGTACACATGGACTGAAGTTCTCTGCCAATGTGAAGATTGAATATGTGACACTTATTCGTTTGTTAATCATTCCCAGAAAGATTAGGGTTTTTTTTTTGTTTTTTTTTTTTAGTGATGAATGAGTACATGCATACACTCATTCGTTCAGTCAAGCCCAACTCTTCGCAATCCTATGGACTGTAGTCTACCAGGCTCCTCTGTCCATGGGACATCCCATGCCAGAATACTGGAGCAGATTGCCATTTCCTTCTCCAGGGGATTTTCCTGACCCAGGGATCCAACCCATGTCGCCTATTTCTCCTACGTGGGCAGATGGATTCTTTACCACTGAGTCACCTGGGAAGCAGTGATAAATAACTTAGTGATAAATGGATGCTATGCAGGCCTTATCTCACTGGATCTCTTTGTAGCATCACAAACTGCCATCACACCTTCTTTGTTGAGGGGCTCTTCCCTTCCCACGGTTTCAACAACACATTTCCTTCTGTTTCTGCTCCAGGCAGAGGCAACAACTGAAAAAAATATTTATAATAAATATGGAATGTTTGATTTTCCCAATAAAACAGAAATACAAATGAAGGATTAAAATCTTCTGGGGCAAAAACCAGGAACTGAAATATTGTCAAATAAGGAGATTCAGTGATTGGTAAACATTGAAAAAATATTTAACTTCGTAATTAAATAATTACCAATTATAATGATGTGATGGAGTTTTTCAACCATAAAATTAGCAAAGGTTTCTCTTATTTTAATTCAATACCTGACATGAGGGTGTGGTGAGCCTGGCAGGGATGGTATAAATTGGTAGAGAGCTTTTAAAAGGCAATTTGGCAATGTGGATCAAGAGCCCTAAAATATTCAAGCCCACAGACTTATATCTAGGTACCTTTATTATGCATTATATATAAACCAGGGCGTGGGGAGAGTTTATATACATAGGTACTTAGTACTGTAGCATTATGTAAAATAACAGAAAAAGGAAAGAATCATCAAGATTAAATACACGAGTAATTAAATTATACATTCACTTGACTAAAAAACTAAGAAGCCACTGAAAATTATGTTTATAGAGTTTTTAATAATGTCAGAAACATTTATATCATAATGTTAAATGAAAAATGAAATAGGATACAAAGGTAAACTTGAATAATGTTCCCTAGAAAAAGTTTGTTCCATTGCTCACAAAGGTCACAGATCTGGTGACAAATCCATGCCTCTTTCCTCATCCAGAAAAGTTAAATTTAAAGGAGGTGTCCCAAAGGAGGCTGGTCAGAAGAGGGTGAATATTTGTCAGAGTTGTTGATTCACTGGTAAACAAGCTTTGTACCTTGTGGGCTAAGCATTCAGTATTGATTGCAAAGCCCAGTCCACCATTTTTTTAAACTCTAACCTTCAGTTTTCCCCTCAAATATTTTTAGCTTCAGCTGTCTCATCTATGAATGGGAGATATTAATACTGTATCTCCCACATAAGGCAAGTATGGGGCTTCCCAGATAGTGCTAGTGGTAAAGAACCTTCCTGCCAATGCAAGAGACATAAAAAAAGTGGGTCAAGAAAATCCCCTGGAGGAAGGTATGGCAACCCACTCCAGTATTCTTGCCTGAGAATACCATGGACAGAGGAGCCTGTCAGGCTTCAGTCCAGTGGGTTGCAAAGAATCAGACACAACTGAAGCAACTCACCACACACACACTAGAGAAGTATAGTGCTAGCACACTGTAAGTGCTTAGTAACTGCTGGTTAATTTTATGCAAGGAAGGTTCACCTGATGAAACAAAACATATGCTCCAATATGTTCTATTAATTAATTAAGACTAAATTAATGAATACTTAAAGGTGTTAATACTCATGTAGAAATCTACTACTCTTTTTAAACTTTCTGTTTTCTCTTGGGGTGTAGCCAATTAACAATGCTGTGATACCGCAGAGGGACCTACCATAGATATACATGTATCCATTCTCTCCCAATCTCTCCTCCCATCCCAGCTGCCACATAACATTGAACAGAGTTCCCTGGGCTGTACAGTAGGTCCTTGTTGGTTTTCCATTTTAAATATAGCAGCGTGTACGTGTCCATCCCAAACTCTCTAACTATCCCTCCCCTGGCAACCACACGTTCGTTCTCTAAGTCTCAGTCTCTTTCTGTTTCATAAGCATTTCTTTTTAAAGTCTACCTTTAAGGGATGCCGTATGATATTTCTCCTTCTCTGTATGACTTCTTTCACTCAGTATGACACTCTATAGGTCCATCTATGTTGTTGCAAATGGCATTCTTTCTTTCTTCTTAAAGGCTGGGTGATATTTCTTTGTATATATGTACCACATCTTCCTTATCCATTCCTCTGTCAACGGACACTTAGAGTGCTTCCCTGTCTTGGCTACTGTAAACAATGCTGCTGTGAACATTGGGATGCATGTATCCTTTTGCATTATGTTTTTCTCCAGAGTGGGATTGCAGAGTCATGTGGTAGCTCCATTTTTAGCTTTTTAAGGAATTTCCATGGTATTATCCATGATGCCTGTACCAGTTTACACCCCCACCAACAGTGTAGGAGGGTTCCCTTTCCTCCACACTTGCTTCAGCATTTATTGTTTGTGGATTTCTGATGATAGCCATGCTGACTGGTGTGAGGTGATATCTCATTGTAGTTTTAATTTGTGTTTCTCTAATAATTAGCAATGTTGAACATCTTTTCACTGTTTATTGGCCACCTGTATGTTTTTCCAGTGGTCATGTATGGATGTGAGAGTTGGACTGTGAAGAAGGCTGACCACTAAAGAACTGATGCTTTTGAACTGTGGTGTTGGAGAAGACTCTTGAGAGTCCCTTAGACTGCAAGGTGATCCAGCCAGTCCATTCTAAAGGAGATCAGTCCTGAGTGTTCATTGGAAGGACTGATATTGAAGCTGAAACTCCAATACTTTGGCCACCTCATTCGAAGAGTTGACTCATTGAAAAAGACCCTGATGCTGCGAGGGATTGGGGGCAGGAGGAGAAGGGGATGACAAAGGATGAGATGGCTGGATGGCATCACCGACTTGATGGATGTGAGTTTGAGTAAACTCTGGGAGTTGGTGATGGACAGGGAAGCCTGGCGTGCTGCGATTCATGGGGTCGCGAAGAGTCGGACACGACTGAGCGACTGAACGGAACTGAACTGAACTGATGTCTTCTTTGGAGAAATGTCTATTTAGGTCTTCTGCCTGTTTGTTGATTAAGTTGTTTGTTTTAGGAGATGGATCAAAAGAAGTATTTCTATTATTTATGTCAGAGAGTGTTCTATATTTTACTCTAGGAGTTTTACAGTATACAATCTCACATTTAGATCTTTAATCCACTTTGAACTTATTTTTGTGTATGGTGTTAAAGAATGATCTAATTTCACTTTTTTTTTACATGTGGCTGTCCAGTTTTCCCAGCAATATTTGTTAAAGAGACAGTTTTTCCAGCATTGTGTAATCTTGCCTCTTTTGTCATAGATGAATTGACTATGGGTGCATGGTTTTATTTCTGGATTTTTTTATCCTGTTCCATTGATCTATATTTCTATTTTTCCATACTGTTTTGATGATGGCAGCTTTGTAGTATCTGGGTTTGTAAGAAATCCCATGGACAGAGGAGCCTGGTGGGCTATGTTCCAGGGGGATCACAAAGAGTTGGACATGACTTAGCAACTAAACAACAAGTGAAGTCATGGAACCTGATTCCTCCAGCTTCATTTTTCTTTCTCAAGATTGTGTGATCTATTCGGTGTCTTTTGTGTCTTCATAAAATTTTCAAGATTTTTTGTTCTAGTTCTGTGAAACATGACATTGGAAATTTGATAGGGATTGCACTGAATCTGTAGATTGCCTTGGGTAGTATAATCATTTTGACAATATTGATTCTTCCAATCCATAAAAATGATATATCTTTCCATTTGTTTTGTTTTCTTCAATTTCTTTCATCAGCCTCTTATAGCAGTACAGATCTTTTGTCTCCTCAGATAGAGTGATTCCTATATATTTTGTTATTTTTGATAAGATGGTAAATGGAATTGTTTCTTAAATTTCTCTTTCTAATATTTTGTTGTTAGTATAGAGAAATGCAACAGATTTCTGTGTATTAATTTTGTTACCTACAACTTCTCCAAATTCACTGATGAGTTCTAGTAGTTTTCTGGTAGGATCTTTACAATCTTTTATGCAAAGTATCATTTCATATGCAAACAGTGACAGTTTAACTTCTTCTTTTCCAATTTAGATTCCTTTTACTTCTTTTTCTTCTCTGATTGCTTTAGCTATGACTTCCAAACTATGTTGAATAAAAGTGTCAAACATGAACATTCTTGTCTTGTCCCTGATCTTAGATGAAATATTTTCAACTTTTTACCATTGACTATGATGTTAGCTACAGGGAAATCTAACTACTTCCTGAAGCAGTCCATTGTGTCCTATTTCTGATAAGTCAACTATAGTAATGAACATAGGATTGCAGAGTCGGGAGGAAATTGAATGAGATAATGCATTGCAGGTGCTTATCAGAGTGCTTGGCACATGGTACAAAATCAATGAAATGTTAGCTTTGAAGATAAAAAGCATAATCTTCCTCCATAATTTCAGTTAAATGAAAGCTTTCTTCATCAGTCAGTTGACCAACCAATTTATATTGATTGATTACTATGAGCCAGACAGTGTGGCAGTGCAACACAGATTCACATATTCACAACCACAAGAACTGACAAAGTAGATGTCTGCTCCAAGTGATGAGGGAAATAGCTCTCTTTGTACCCCATAGAATTTTTTTTTCTCTAAATATATTGTGCTTCAGTTTTCTCTCCACTCTTGCTCCAAAAGGGGTATAATTTCTATTTAAAGGGCTAGAAATAGAGAGTTTGGCAGAATAATGACAACAACTAATGGACTTTAAAAAGGATAAATGTGAATTGGGTGATTTACTAGTGATTTATTTTCAAATCTGGGAGAAAAAAGTAACTAAGAACAGAAGAGTTTTCTAATTTGTGTTTCACTTAAAATGCCACTGTGTATTTCCTGAAATGTTAATGACAAAATTAGCTTCATGTGTGGTGAAAAAGAAACCATCCAAAGGCTTGAACAGGAAAGCATCACAAATGAAATAGTCCCCAGAGTGTGTTCCAGATTGGAGCAGAGATGTGGTGGTCTGAAAGCAAGAGTGAAATGCAGTGGATTGTGCAATAACTTCAAACAGTAGTGTTTGGGAAACATTATCAACCATGTGGGTGGAATGTAAAAGCTCAATGGGAAAATATAAGAAGTGAGAATAAACAATAGCATGCTGCTACTATAACCTCAGGATAACACTCTGAATTTCAGTATCTCACTTTCCTCATTCACATTCAAAATATACATGGAGAGAGCTCTTTAGGAAGGGAAGATTATGAATCTCAATTGATCTCCAAACTTCTTCAGGACAGAGGAAAAGGAAATGGTCTGTGGTTTTAGAAATAATTGCAACATTTACAGTATTCAAAGCATCTTCACCAGCTTTATTACATTTATACTCACCAGGCCATACATGTTAGAAAGAGGAAACATTAATATTCCCTTTATAGGAAATGAAAACCAGGGTAGGCAAAAAACAGAGCTAAAACACAGAATTTAGTCTTTAGGGTACAAAACCCATGCTTCTCTTTCTTTCTGTTATAAAAGGAGAGACTTGGGGCAAAAATACTGCTTTTTTGTGATGCTAAATATCAACATGGGCTTCCCAGGTGGTACATTGGTAAGGAATGTGCTTGCCAATGCAGGAGACTCGGGAGAGGCAGGTTGGACTCCCAGGTCAGGGAAATCCCCTGGAGTAGGACATGGCAAACTACTCCAATATTCTTGCCTGGAAAACTCCATGGACAGAGGAACCTGGTGGGCTATAGTCCATGGGGTCACAAAGAGTCAGACACGATTGATCACAACAACAAATATCAATGTAGGGTTACACAGTATCTTTTTTTTTATTAGTTGTGTTGCTACATTATTCAATTATATCAGTATTCTCACTTTTGTACTCTTATTTAACAGAAATGCCATATGTTTAACTGCTGTTGTTTGACCACAAAATCATTCCATCAAAACATAGATAATTATAGAAGTTTTGTCATTGTTTTTCTCCAGGAATTTCCCTAGGTTATCAATCACTGGCTTTCTTAGTTGCATTCCCCCAGTGCTTCTTGAACTTGAATCAACATGGGGATCACTGACGATCTTGTTAAATTGCAAATCATTGTGTTAGTTATGGCTTTTCCCTGATTCTTGGAACTATATAAACTAAAAGTAAATAACACTGAACACTGACTTAACTAAATATGTTTGAATAAAATGAAACAAGTATATGTTGTTGTTAGAATATGATCTTGGCCAAATCCTTCTACCAAATCACTGATTTCTGGCCATGTGAATCCTCAAGAAAATACTCATCTAAGAGTTGAAAGCTTTGCCAGAGCCATGTAACATTTAGTCTTCCTGAGGGATCTCAGAATTGCCCTGCCTTATAACTCTCAAGACTTCCTGTAGCATAAACTAAATTAGCTCTCTGTCCTCCAGTGCTTTTCTAATGTGCAGAATAGCCTGGGGATTTTGTTTAAAGGCAGATCCTGACGGTTGCTCTGGAGTGGGAAACTAGGATTCTGCATTTCTAACACATTCCCAGGTGCTGTGCTGCTTTACTATCCATACGTTGAGTAGCAAGGATTTAAACAATTCAGGTTTACTCTCTGCACATTCTTTCTCTCGGAGACTTCAATTGTTCATGGCAGCAGGTTTGCTTTTTAGAGCTATCAATAGAGTGAACATTTATATCATTGTGTGTAGTGTCATCATGCTCAAATTAGCTTTTATTTTTTCCTTTTCTATCCTTTGGTTTTCTCTATTGTTAAACAGCTTTATTGAGACACAATTCACAATACCATTTAAAGCAGAAAATTTAGTTGTGTTTAGTATATTTACAGATGTATGAAACTACCACCACAGACAGTTTTAGAACATTTTTATCATCTCAGAAGGAAACCACAGATGCTTAACATCACAGGCCATTAGGGAAATCAAATCAAAATAAAATGAGATACCAATTTGCACCCATTGTGACAGTTATTGTTTTGAAAATGATATATGGGAAATAGCAGGTTTTGGCAAGGTTGTGAAGGAATTGAACACTTGTGGGTTACTGGTGGGAATGTAAAATGGTGAAGCCACTGTGGACAACACTTTGGAAATTTCTCAAAAGGTTAAACACAGAATTACCATATGACATTCTTCTATCAGTAATTGACAGATCCAGTAGGCAGAAAATCAGTAAGAGTATCATTGAACTCAACAGCACTTTCAATCAACTGTATCCAATTGGCATCTACGAATGCTTCATCCAACAAAAGCAAAATATAAATACTTGCAAGCTCATATGAAATATTCACTAACACAAATCACATTCTGCACCACAAAACACATCTTAACAAACTAAAAAGAATAGAAATTTCACAAAGTTTGCTCTCAGATCTCACTGGAATCAAACAAGAAGTTGATAACCTACCCAGAGTCACTTCTCTTTCGGGCTTTCCTGGTGACTCAGATGGTAGAGAATCTGCCTGCAATTCAGGAGACCCAGGTTTGACCCCAGGGTGAGGAAGTTCCCCTGGAAAAGGGAATGGCAACCCACTCCAGTATTCTTGCCTGGAGAATTCCATGGACAGAGGAGCCTGACAGACTACAGCCCATGGGTCACAAAGAGTTGTACATGACTGAGGGATTAATACAATAACAGAAAGGAAGACAGCTGGAAAACTCCAAAATACTTGGACACTAAACAACACTTTTTAAAAATTAATGTATTTTAGTTGGAGGATAATCACCTTACAATGTTGTGATGGTTTTTGCCATACATCAGCATGAATCAGCCACAGGTATACATGTGTCTTCATGTCCTGAACCCCCCACCCTCAACTTCTTCCCCACCCTATCCTTCTGGGCCATCCCAGATTACTGGCTTTGGGTTCCCCACCTCATGCATTGAACTTGCACTGGTCATCTATTTTACATATGGTGATATACATGTTTCAATGCTATTCTCTCAAATCATCCCACTCTTGCCTTTTCCCCCTGAGTCCAAAACTCTCTTCTTTACATCTGTGTCTCCTTTGTTGGTTGTTACCATTTTTCTAAACTCCATATATATGCTTTAATATACAGTATTTGTCTTTTGCTTTCTGACTTACTTCACTCTGTACAATAGATTGAAGTTTAATCCACCTCATTAGGACTGACTCAAATGCATTCCTTTTTACAGCTGAGTAATCCATTCCATGGATTACAGTGTTTTAGGAAGAAAAGCACGTGGGCGGCTGCGACCAGCGCACTTAGCGGGGGCAGCTGCGACTGGTGCACATAGTGCGGCTGAGAGGGGCTACCCTATGTCCGGGGTCAGGGGCAGAAGCCGGGAGGACCCCATGTCCGAGGGGCAGCAGCCAAGAGGAGTTACCCCATGACCAAGGTCAGCGGCAGTGGCTGAGAGTGCAAGTCTGTGACAGCACAGGAACAGCCAAGAGGACTACCCCAGTCTGGGGTCAGGGGTGGCAGCTGAGAGGAGCTACCCAATGCCCAAGGAATGGTGGCTGCGTGAGCGCAGGTGGGCCTAGAGGAGCTATTCAACGTTCAAGGTCAGGAGGGGCAGCGGTGTGGAGATACCCCTCATCCAAGGTAAGGAGCAGCGGCTGCACTTTGCTGGAGCAGCCATGAAGAGATATCCCATGCCCAAGGTAAGAGAAACCCAAGTAAAACGGTAGGTGTTGCAAGAGGGCATCAGAGGACAGACACACTGAAACCATACTCACAGAAAACTAGTCAATCCAATGACACTAGGACCACAGCCTTGTCTAACTCAATGAAACTAAGCCATGCCCGTGAGGCCACCCAAGATGGGTGGGTCATGGTGGAGAGGTCTGACAGAATGTGGTCCACTAGAGAAGGGAATGGCAAACCACTTCAGTATTCTTGCCTTGAGAACTCCATGAACAGTATGAAAAGGCAAAATGATATGATACTGAAAGAGGAACTCCCCAGTCAGTAGGTGCCCACTATGCTACTGGAGATCAGTGGAGAAATAACTCCAGAAAGAATGAAGAGATGGAGCCAAAGCAAAAACAATACCCAGCTGTGGATGTGACTGGTGATAGAAGTAAGGTCCGGTGCTGTAAAGAGCCATATTGCATAGGAACCTGAAATGTCAAGTCCATGAATCAAGGCAAATTGGAAGTGCCATCAAGAGATGGCAAGAGTGAACGTCAACATTCTAGGAATCAGCGAACTAAAATGGACTGGAATGGGTGAATTTAACTCAGATGATCATTATATCTACTACTGCGGGCAGAAATCCCTCAGAAGAAATGGAGTAGCCATCAAGGTCAACAAAAGAGTCCAAAATGCAGTATTTGGATGCAATCTCAAAAATGACAGAATGATCTCTGTTCGTTTCCAAGGCATACCATTCAATATCACAGTAATCCAAGTCTATGCCCCAACCACTAATGCTGAAGAAGCTGAAGTTGAATGGTTCTATGAAGACTTACAAGACCTTTTAGAACTAACACCCAAAAAAGATGTCCTTTTAATTATGAAGGTGAAGGTGAAGTCGCTCAGTCGTGTCTGACTCTTTGCAACCCCGTGGACTGTAGCCTACCAGGCCCCTCCATCCATGGGATTCTCCAGGCAAAAATATTGGAGTGGGTTGCCTTTTCATTATAGGGGACTGGAATGCAAAAGTAGGAAGTCAAGAAACACCTGGAGTAACAGGTAAATTTGGCCTTGGAATACAGAATGAAGCAGGGCAAAGACTAATAGAGTTTTGCCAAGAAAATGCACTCGTCATAGCAAACACCCTCTTCCAACAACACAAGAGAAGACTTTACACATGGACATCACCAGATGGTCAACACCGAAATCGGATTGATTATATTCTTTGCAGCCAAAGATGGAGAAGCTCCATGCAGTCAACAAAAATAAGACTGGGAGCTGAATGTGGCTCAGATCATGAACTCCTTATTGCCAAATTCAGACTTAAATTGAAGAAAGTAAGGAAAACCACTAGACCACTCAGGTATGACCTAAATCAAATCCTTTATGACTATACAATGGAAGTGAGAAATAGATTTAAGGGCCTAGATCTGATAGATACAGTGCCTGATAAACTATGGACTGGGGTTCCTGACACTGTACAGGAGACAGGGATCAAAACCATCCCCGTGGAAAAGAAATGCAAAAAAGCAAAATGGCTGTCTAGGGAGGCCTTACATATAGCTGTGAAAAGAGAGGTGAAAAGCAAAGGAGAAAAGGAAAGATATAAGCATCTGAATGCAGAGTTCCAAAGAATAGCAAGAAGAGATAAGAAAGCCTTCCTCAGTGATCAATGCAAACAAATAGAGGAAAACAACAGAATGGGAAAGACTAGAGATTACTTCAAGAAAATTAGAGATACCAAGGGAACATTTCATGCAAAGATAGGCTTGATAAAGTACAGAAATGTTATGAACCTAACAGAAGCAGAAGATATTAAGAAGAGGTGGCAAGATTACACAGAAGAACTGTACAGAAAAGATCTCCATGACCCAGATAATCACGACGGTGTGATCACTGACCTAGAGCCAGACATCCTGGAATGCGAAGTCAAGTGGACCTAGGAAAGTATCACTAGGAACAAAGCTAGTGGAGGTGATGGAATTTCAGTTGAGCTATTTCAAATCCTGAAAGCTGATGCTGTGAAAGTGCTGCACTCAATATGCTAGCAAATTTGGAAAACTCAGCAGTGGCCACAGGACTGGAAAAGGGATCAAAACCAATCCCGAAGAAAGGCAACGCCAAGGAATGTTCAGACTACCGCACAATTGCAACTCATCTCACAGGCTAGTAAAGTAATGCTCAAAATTCTCCAGGCCAGGCTTCAGCAATATGTGAACCGTGAACTTTCAGATATTCAAGCTGGATTTAGAAAAAGCAGAGGAATCAGAGATCAAATTGCCAACATCTGCTGGATCATAGAAAAAGCAAGAAAGTTCCAGAAAAACATCTATTTCTGCTTTATTAACTACGCCAAAGCCTTTGACTGTGTGGATCACAATAAACTGTGGAAAATTCTGAAAAAGATGGGAATACCAGACCACCTGACCTGCCTCTTGAGAAACCTATATGCAGGTCAGGAAGCAACGGTTAGAACTGGACATGGAACAACAGACTGATTCCAAATAGGAAAAGGAGTACGTCAAGGCTGTATATTGTCACCCTGCTTTAACTTATTTAACTTAAATTATTTAACTTATATTCAGAGTACATCATGAGAAACACTGGTCTGGAGGAAGCACAAGCTGGAATCAAGATTGCCAGGAGAAATCTCAATAACCTCAGCTATGCAGATGACACCACCCTTATTGCAAAAAGTGAAGAACTAAAAACCTCTTGATGAAAGTGAAAGAGAAGAGTGAAAAAGTTGGCTTAAAGCTCAACATTCAGAAAACAAAGATCATGGCATCTGATCCCATCACTTCATGGGAAATAGATGGGAAACAGTGGAAACAGTGTCCAACTTTATTTTTAGGGGCTCCAAAATGACTCCAGATTGTGACTGCAGCCATGAAATTAAGAGACGCTTACTCCTTGGAAGAAAAGTTATGACTAACCTAGATAGCATATTCAAAAGCAGAGACATTACTTTGTCGACTAAGGTCCATCTAGTCAAGGCTATGGTTTTTCCTGTGGTCACGTATGGATGTGAGAGTTGGACTGTGAAGAAAGCTGAGTGCCAAAGAATTGATGCTTTTGAACTGTGGTGTTGGAGAAGACTCTTGAGAGTCCCTTGGACTGCAAGGAGATCCAACCAGTCCATTATGAAGGAGTTCAGTCTTGGGATTTCTTTGGAAAGAATGATGCTAAAGCTGAAACTCCAGTACTTTGGCCACCTCATGGGAAGAGTTGACTCATTGGTAAAGACTCTGATGCTGGGAGGGATTGCAGGCACAAGAAGAAGGGGACGACAGAGGATGGGATGGCTGGATGGCATCACTGACTCGATGAAGGTGAATCTGAGTGAACTCCGGGAGTTGGTGATGGACAGGGAGGCCTGGGATGCTGCGATTCATGGGGTTGTAAAGAGTCAGACATGACTGAGCGTCTGAACTGAACTAAACTGAACTGAATATTCCATTGTGTTCATGTACCACAGTTTCTTTATCCATCCATCTGCTGATGGACTTCTAGGTTGCTTCCATGGTCTAGTTATTGTAAACAGTGCTGCAATGAACAGTGATGTACATGTATCTCTTTCAGTTCTGGTTTTTTTCAGTTTGTTTGCTCAGCAGTGGGATTCTTGGGTCATATAATAGTTCCATTCCCAATTTTTTAAAGGAATCTCCACACTGTTCTCCATAGTGACTGAATCAGTTTGCATTCCCACCAACAGTGTAAGAGAGTTCACTTTTCTCCACACCTTTTCCAGCATTTGTAGACTTTTTATGATGGCCATTCTGACCAGTGTGCGATGAAACCTCATTGTGGTTTTGATTTGCATTTCTCTAATAATTAGTGATGTTGAGCATATTTTCATGTCAAGTAACATTTTTCTAAATAACACATGGGTTAAAGAAGAAGTCTCAAGAGAAATTTTAAAATATTTCAAACTAAAGAATGAAAATAAAAATTAACAAAATTTGTGAGATGCAGTGGAAATAGGGTTTGAGGGAAGTTTATAAGATTGACTGACAACAATAGAATAGAAGGAATATATAAAGCCAATAATTTAAGCTTCCATCTTTGGATTTAAAAGAAGCAAAATAAACCCAAAATAAGATAAGCAGAAGAAAAAAAAATTTAAAAAATCAGAGCAGAAATCAATGAAATTGGAAACAAAATAAATAAAGACAATCAACAAAACCACAGGCTATTTCTTTAAAAAGATCTATAACATTGATAAACCTCTAGCCAGACTAACTAAGAAAAATAGAGAACACACGAATTATCAATACAGAAATGAAGGAAGGAGAATCACTACTGAATTCATGGATAGCAAAAGGATAATAAAGTAATATTATGAAGAACCCTCTGCCCAAAAATTTGATAACTAAGATGAAATGAACCAATCCCTTAATATATAATCTAGAAAAATTCACACAAGGGGAAATATAATCCAAATAGGATTGTTTCTATGAAAGAGATTTAACAAAAAAAAATTAATAACCTTCCAAAACAGAAAGCATTAGTTTCAGGTGGACTCACTGGTGAATTCTTAACAGACATTTAAGGAAGAAAGGATGTCAATTCTCAACACCTCTTCCAGAATAGAAATGCTACTTAGTTCATTTAATTCATCCAGGATTACCCTAATATTCAAACCAATATTACAAGAAAGTAAATACCTCTCATAAAAAACCTGGGTGTGCTGAAAACTTGTTGGTTTTTTTTCTTTTTTCTTTTTTTTTATAGAGAGCTCTAGAAGTACTTTGTAGTCTTTAACTTTATTCAAAGCAATTTTACTAAACTGTTTTGTGATAGGTGTCATATCAGCATGCATTTTAAAAAAAACAAAATTGATTAATTTTTATGTAACCGTTTTAATATTGAAGATGGAAAAAAGCAACATTTTTGCCTATTATGCTTTATCATTTCAAGAAACTCCTGGAGTAGGAAGTGGCAACCCACTCCAGTATTCTTGCCTAGAAGATCCCATGGACAGAGGAGCCTGGTGGGATACAGTCCATACAGTCACAAAGATTTGGACATGACTGAGCAACCACCCTTATGGCAGAAAGTGAAGAGGAACTAAAAGCCTCTTGATGAAAATGAAAGAGGAGAGTGAAAAAGTTGGCTTAAAGCTGAACATTCAGAAAACGAAGATCATGACATATGGTCCCATCACTTCATGGGAAACAGATGGGGAAATAGTGGAAACAGTGTCAGACTTTATTTTCTTGGGCTCCAAAATCACTGTGGATGGTGATTGCAGCCATGAAATTAAAAGACACTTACTCCTTGGAATGAAAGTTATGACCAACTTAGATAGCATATTAAAAAGCAAAGACATTACTTTGCCAACAAATGTCTGTCAAGTCAAGGCTATGGTTTTTCCAGTAGTCATGTATGGATGTGAGAGTTGGATGATGAAGACACCTGAGCACCGAAGAATTGATGCATTTGAATTGTGGTGTTGGAGAAGACTTTTGAGAGTCCCTTGGACTGCAAGGAGATCCAATCAGTCCATTCTGAAGGAGATCAGTCCTGGGATTTCTTTGGAAGGAATGATGCTAAAGCTGAAACTCCAGTACTTTGGCCACCTCATGCGGAAAAGTTGACTCATTGGAAAAGACTCTGATGCTGGGAGGGATTGGGGGCAGGAGGAAAAGGGGACGGCAGAGGATGAGATGGCTGGATCGCATCACCGACTGGAAGAACATGAGTCTGAGTAAACTCCGGGAGTTGGTGATGGACAGGGAGGCCTGGGATGCTGCGATTCACGGCATCGCAAAGAGTTGGACACGACTGAGCGACTGAACTGAACCGAACTGAACTGAGCAACTATCACATTTTAAAAAAGGTAAAACTGCAACTGAAGTGCAAAAAAGATCTGTGCAGTGTACACAGAAGGTACTGTGACTGATTGAACATATCAAAAGTGTTTTGTGAAGTCTCATGCTGGGAATCCTCACTGAATGATGCTCCATGGTTGGTAGACCAGTTGAAGTTGATGGCAATCGAATCAAGACATTAACTGAGAATAATCAACATTATACCACACCAGAGATGGCTGACATATTCAAATGAAAATCATTTACACCAGCTTGGTTATGTTAACAGGTTTGATGTTTCAGTCCCAAGTAAGTTAGGCAAAAAAAAAAAAAAAAAACTTCTTGGCCGTTTTTCCACATGAAATTCTCTACTTAAATGTAGCAAAAGCATTCTGTTTTTAAAACAAATTGTGATGAGTAATGAAAAGTGGATACTGTACAATAACATAGAATGGAAAAGATCTGGGACAAGTGAAATGAACCACCACCAAGTACGCCAAAGGCTGGTCTTCTTCCAAAGGTGATGTTGTGTATATCTTCGGACTGGAAGGGAGTCGTTTATTATGAGCCCTTACTGGAAAACCAAACAATCCCAACAAGTACTGCTCCCAATTAGACTGACTGAAAACAGCACTCAACAAAAAGTGTCGAATTAGTCAACAGAAAAAGCATAATCTTCCATCAGGATAACGCAAGGCCATATGTTTCTTTGACGACCAGGCAAAAATTGTTATAGTTTGGCTGGGAAGTTTTGAGTCATCCGCATATTCACCAGACATTGTACCTTTGGATATCCAGTCTTTACAAAATTCTCTTAACAGAAAAAAAAAAAAAAAGAATTTAATTTCCTGAAAACTGTAAAAAGCACCTTGAACAGATCTTTGTTCAAAAAGATAAAAAGTTTTGGGAAGATGAAATTATAAAGTTACCTGAAAAATAGCAGAACGTAGTGGAACAAAACAGTGAATATGCTGATCTTGATGAAAACAATGAAATGATGAAAATAAAATTCTTGATAAAAATGAAAGATGAGTCTTTTTAGTTTTACTTAAAAAACTGAAGAAACATTTTGGCCAACCCAATATATGCAAAAACCCTCAACCAATTATTAGCAAATTGACTTTAACAATGTAAAAAATCATTATACACCAAAATGACCATATGGAATTTATTCCATGTATACAAGAATGGTTCAGGCTTCAAAAATGAATTAATATCAGCCATCCTATCTACACACTAAAGAAGAAACATATGATCCTACCAATAGATGCAGAAAAAAAACAGTTGAAAAAAATCCAACACCCATGCATTAAAAAAAAAAAAAAAAACCTCAGCAAACTAGGAATAGAGAGTTAATTCCTCAAATTGATAACATCTACAAAATCTCTACAAGTAACATCAAACTTAATGGTGAGAAAATATACCTTCACACTAAGATCAGGAACAAGACAAGAATGTTCATTCTCCCCACTCTATTCAACATCATATAGGAATCAGAGCTAATGGATGGTCCTGGGCCTTTGCAGTGCAGGGCTATGATCTGGGCCCTCCTGTGGATGGGACTGGCTCCTGGGATTCCTGGGGACTCAGGGGTCCTAAGGCAGCCAGCTGGCTGGTGGGTAGGATATGTCTCTACAAAGCTCTTTGCTTGGCTTGAGGCATCTAAGTACCGGTGCTGACAGACTAGTGGGTGGGACACCGTCTCAGGTTAATAAGCTAGAAAGAGGTTTGCAAAATGGCATTTGCCAGCCCTAGTGTTTTCATGGTGGAATGAGCACCCCAAAAGTGCTGCTACCAGCACTTTTCCAGTTGCCCTCTGTCTTTCTGGAAGGCTCTTCAAGATCAGCAGGTATGCCTCACGCTGGTCCCTTTCAAATTACAGCTTTTGCCTGGGCCTTAGAATGTGTGAGATTTTATGTGCACCCTGTAAGAGTGAAGTGTATTTCCTACAGCCCTCTCACTCTCCTGGAAGTAAGTCACACTGGCCTTCAAAGCCAGACCTTCTGGAGGTTTACCTTTCTAGTAAACCTTCCAGCAGGATTCCCAGTCTGGGGAGCCCAAAATGGAGCTTGGGCCACTGGCTCATTGGGGTGAACCTTCACAGTTTAATTATCCTCTCCTTTTGGGTCACCTGCCTGGGGGAATGGGTCTTGACTATACCCTGCACTGTCTCTTACACATCTTGTGGTTCCTCCTTACCATCTTTAGTTGTGGGAAACCTTTTCTGCTAGTCTTCAGATATTCCTCATCAATAGATTCTCTGTAAACCACTGTAATTTTGGTGTGCCTTTGGGAAGAGGTATGCTCTGATCTTTCCACTCCACTATCGTGGCCGCACCTCCCTCTGTGCACTTTCTTGAGGTTCTTTTTAGAGCACCAATATTTTTGGCATTGATTGATAAGTCCAGCTTGTCAATTAATTTTTAAAAACTACTTACATCATATCCTAGAAGATTTTTTCAAATCAAAGTTCAGGCAGTTCCAACATTTATTTTTCTCTAAGAGTTTGATAGTTTCAGTTCTTATATTTAGGCTTTTAGCTTTCTGTTTGTTTTTCAGTCACTAAATCATGTCAGACTTTACAACCCCATGGACTGCAGCATGCCAAACTTCCCTGTCCTTCACTATCTCCTGGAGTTTGCTCAAATTCATGTCCATTAAGTCAGTGATACTATCTAACCATCTCATCCTATGTCACCCCCCTCTTCTTTCGCCTTCAATGTTTCCCAGCATCAGAGTATTTTCCAATGAGTCAGCTCTTTGTATCAGGTTGTATTGAAGTACTGGAGCTTCAGTTTCAGCATCAGTCCCTCCAAAGAATATTCAGGGTTGATTTCCTTTAAGATTGACTGGTTTGATCTCCTTGCAGTCCAAAGGACTCTCAAAAGTCTGAGATTTTTGGTTAGTTTTGAGCTAATTTTTGTATATGGCTTAAGTTAACAGTCTGAAGACAGCTTCATTCTGAAGATTGTCTTTTCATTGTGTTCATGATTTCCTTTGCTGTAGAAAAACTTTTAATTATGTCCCATTTATTATTTTTTTTGTTTTTATTACACTAAGAGGTAGGAGAAAACACTTGCAAATAAAGTAACTGACAAAAAATTCATTTCCAAAATATACAAACAGATCATGCAGCTCTATATATATATATAAAAAAATGAACAACCCAATCAAAAATTGGCAGAAGACCTAAATAGACATTTCTCCAAAGAAGACATACAGACAGCCAACAAACACATGGAAATATGCTTAATATCACTAATTATTCAGTTCAGTTCAGTTCAGTCACTCAGGCATGTCCGACTCTTTGCGACCCCATGAACCACAGCACACCAGGCCTCCCTGTCCATTACCAACTCCCTGAATTCACCCAAACCCATATCCATTGAGTCAGTGATGCCATCCAACCATCTCATCCTCTGTCGTCCCTTTCTCCTCCTGCCTTCAATCTTTCCCAGCATCAGGGTATTTTCAAATGAGTCAGCTCTTCGCATCAGGTGGTTGAAGTATTGCAGTTTCAGCTTCAACATCAGTCCTTCCTGTGAACATCCAAGACTGGACTCCTTTAGGATGGACTGGCTGGATCTCCTTGCAGTCCAAGGGACGCTCAAGAGTCTTCTCCAACACCACAGTTCAAAAGCATCAGTTCTTCGGCACTCAGCTTTCTTCACAGTCCAACTCTCACATCCATACATGACTACTGGAAAACCATAGCCTTGACTAGATGGACTTTTGTTGGCAAAGTAATATCTGCTTTTCAATATGCTATCTAGGTTAGTCATAACTTTCCTTCCAAGGAGTAAGTGTCTTTTAATTTCATGGCTGCAATCACCATAGCAGTGATTTTGGAGCCTAGAAAATAAACTCAGCTACTGTTTCCACTGTTTATCCATCTATTTGCCATGAAGTGATGGAACTGGATGCCATGATCTTCGTTTTCTGAATGTTCAGCTTTAAGCCAACGTTTTCACTCTCCTCTTTCACTTTCATCAAGAGGCTTTTTAAAGTTCCTCTTCACTTTCTGCCATAAGGGTGGTGTCATCTGCATAGCTGAGGTTATTGAGATTTTTCCCAGCAGTCTTGATTCCACCTTGTGCCTACTCCAGCCCAGCATTTCTCATGATGTACTCTGAATATAAGTTAAATAAGCAGAGTGACAATATACAGCCTGTCTGTTGTTCCCTGTCCAGTTCTAACTGTTGCTTCCTGACCTGCATACAGGTTTCTCAAGAGGCAGGTCAGGTGGTCTGGTATTCCCATCTCTTTCAGAACTTTCCACAGTTTATTGTGATCCACACAATCAAAGGCTTTGGCATAGTCAATAAAGCAGAAATAGATGTTTTTCTGGAACTCTCTTGCTTTTTCCATGATCCAGTGGATGTTGGCAATTTGATCTCTGGTTCCTCTGCCTTTTCTAAATCCACCTTCACCATCTGACAGTTCATGGTTTACGTATTGCTGAAGCCTGGCTTGGAGAATTCTGAGCATTACTTTACTAGCATTGGGATGAGTGCAATTGTTTGGTAGTTTGAGCATTCTTTGGCATTGCCTTTCTTTGGGATTGGAATGAAAACTGAACTTTTCCAGTCCCATGGCCACTGCTGAAGTTTTCCAAATTTGCCGGCATATGGAGTGCAGCACTTTCACAGCATCATCTTTCAGGATTTGAAATAGCTCAACTGGAATTCCATCACCTCCACTAGCTTTGTTCTTAGTGATGCTTTCTTAGGCCCACTTAACTTCACATTCCAGGATGTCTGGCTCTAGGTCAGTGATCATACCATCGTGATTATCTGGGTCGTGGAGATCTTTTTTGTACAGTTCTTCCGTGTATTCTTGCCACCTCTTCTTAATATCTTCTGCTTCTGTTAGAAGAACGCAAATCAAAACTACAATGAGGTATCACCTCACACCCATCAGAATGGCCATCTTTAAAAAATCTACAAGTAATAAATGCTGGAGAGGGTATGGAGAAAAGGGAATCCTCTTGTACTGTTGGTGGATATATAAGTTGATGCAGCCACTATGGATGACAGTATGGAGGTTTCTTACAAAAAACTAAAAATAAAATTACCATAGGACCCAGCAATCCCACCACTAGGCATATACCCAAAGAAAACCATAATTCTAAAAGACACATGCACCCCAATGTTCATTGTAGCACTGTTTACAATAGCCAGAACATGTAAACAACCTAAATATCCATCAACAGAGGAATGGATAAAGGAGATATGGTATGTATGTAAAATGGAATATTACTCAGTCATAAAAGGGAATGAAACCGGGTCATTTGTAGAGACATGGCTGGACCTAGAGACTGTCATACAGGGTGAAATAAGTCAGAAAGAGGAAAACAAATATCATACGCTGATGCATATATGTGGAATCTAGAAAAGTAGTATAGATGATCTGTTTTGCAAAACAGAAATACAGACAGAGACACAGAGAATAAATATATGGATACCAAGCAAGGAAATGAAGATATGATGAATTGGGAGATTAGAATTGACAAATATACACTACTGATACTATACAATAGATAACTAATGAGAACCTACTGTAGAGCTCAGGGAACCCTACTCAGTGTTCTGTGATGACCTAAATGGGAAGGAAATACAAAAAAAGAGGGGATATATGTATAAGTAAAGCTGATCCACTTTGCTGTACAGTAGAAGCTAATACAACATTGTAACACAGTTTCACTCCAATAAAAATCAATTTAAATAAAACAAGCAAACAAGAAAGAATCCAGCTTCACTCTTTTTGGGTGTGGCTATCAAGTTGTCCCATAATCATTGTTGGAAAGCCTGTTCTTTCCTCATAGATGGTCTTGGTATCCTTACCAAAAATCAGTTCACCATGAAAGAGTGGGTTTATTTCTGTATTCTCAGTTCTACTCTGCTGCTGCTGCTGCTGCTGCTAAGTCGCTTCAGTTGTGTCCAACTCTGTGTGACCCCAGAGATGGCAGACCAGCAGGCTCCCCGTCCCTGGGATTCTCCAGGCAAAAACACTGGATTGGATTGCTATTTCCTTCTCCAATGCATGAAAGTGAAAAGTGAAAGTGAAGTCACTCAGTTGTGTCAGACTCCTAGCGAACCCGTGGACTGCAGCCTACCAGGCTCCTCCGTCCATGGGATTTGCCAGGCCAGAGTACTATGTATCTATGTATGTTTCTATATGCCAGTACCACACTACCTTAATCACTGTTGCCTTGCAGCAGATTTTGAATTGAGAAATGTCAGGTCTCCAACTGTGTTCTTCGTTTAAATATCTTTTGATTATTCTGTGTTCTTTGTAACTCCATGTGAATTTTAGAATCAGATTTTCATTTTCTACAAAGAAGTCAGTTAAGATTCTCCTAAGGATTACACTGAAATTACAAAACACCTTGAGGTGTATTGTCATATTAACACGTTGAATCTTGCAGAATATAAACATGGGATGTTTTCCCACTGTTAAGGTTTTTTTTTTAATTCCTTTCAATAATTCTTAATAATTTTCAGAGTATGAATTTTGTACTTCTTTTGCTAACCATACTCCTAAGTATCTTATTCCTTTTGATGTTATAAGAAATGAAACTATTTTAGTTTCTTTCTTTGATAGTTTATTATTGTAATAAATGTTAACAAATTGTGCATATTGATTTTGTGTCCTGCAACTTTACTTTGTTTATTAGTACTAACAATTTTTGGTAATCTCTAGAGTTCTCTATGTATTATATCATGTCATCTGCAAATAGATACAGTTTTACTTCTTCCTTCTGATTTGGATGCCATTTATTTCTTTTTCCTGACTACCTGATCTGGATAGGATTTCCAGTACTGTAATGAATTAAAATGGTAATAGTTGGCATTCTTGTGCCAGATCTTAGAGAAATATTTTCATCTTTTCACCATTGAGTATGATGCTGGCTCTGGGCTTGCTACATATGGCCTATATTATGTTGAATTATGCCCTGTCTATACCTACTTTTTTGAGAGTTTTTGATCTCAAATGGATATTCAGTTGCTCGGTGGTGTCTGACTCTGCAACTCCATGTACTACAACTCGCCCGGCTTCCCTGTCTTTCACCATCTCCCAGAGCTTGCTCAAACATATGTCCTTTGAGCCAGTGAGGCCATCCAAACATCTCATCCTCTGTTGTCTCCTTCTCCTCCTGCCTTCAGTCTTTCAAAATTTTAAATGGATGATAAATTTTGTCAAATGCCTTTTCTGCATCTATTGATTTTTATCTTTCTGTTTGTCAATATAGTGCATCACATCGGTTGATTTGTTGATGCTGTATCATCCTTACAGCCTTGAAATAAATTCCGCTTAATCATGGTTGTATGATTCTTTTTAATGTCCTGTTGAATTTGGTTGCTAAGATTTTGTTGAGGAATTTTACATCTATTTTCCTCAAGAATTTGCCCTGTTATTTTTGTTTCTTGTATCATTGTTTACTTTTGATATTGGAGTAATGCTGGCCTTATAATTAAGTTTAGAGGAGTTCCTCCTCTTTTAATTTTTCAGGGCTTTATAAGAATTGATATTAACTCTTTTCTAAATATTTGGTTAAATTAACCATAAAGACATCTGATCCTGCTGCATCTTTCTTTGCTGGGAGTTTATTTGGTTACTGAGTCAATCTTCTTGCTATTCAAATTGCTTTTTTTTTTTCTTCATGATTCAGTATTGATAGGTTGTTTCTAGGATTTATCCATTTCTTCTAGGTTGTCCAATTTGGGGGCATATATTGTTTATAATAGTCTCCTATAATAGGGTGCATTTGTGTAGTGTCAATTGTACTGTCTTCTTTTCCCCTATAATTTTAGTTATTTGACTTTTTTCTTTTTCCTGGTTAGTCTAGGTAAAAGTTTGTCCATTTTCTTTACTAAAAAAAAAGTTTTATCCCTAATAAGGTCCCTAATGAGGGTATCTTAAAAGTTGGCATACTTGATATGGAGTCCAAACTTCACATTTAAAGGGAATCTGGTAGTTGGAAATTCCCTTCTGATTGTATAGTGCTGTGCCAGGGGTGAGGGTTATGCCTACAGTGTATCTCAGCCTTTCCTACCTGTTTTGACATAGGCTTCATGTGTAAGGCTTCCCTGGTGGTTGAGATGGTAAAGAACCCGCCTGCAATGCAGGAGACCTCAGTTCAATCCCAGGGTCGGGAAAACCTCCTGGAGAAAGGAATGGCTACCCACTCCAGTATTCTTGCCTGGAGAATTTCATGGACAGAGGAGCCTGGTGGGCTACAGTTTGTGGGGTCGCAAAGAGTTAGACACTACTGATGGGCTGACACTTTGATGTGTAGGATTCACTCAGACAGTTACTGGATTTCTTTCAGGGGAAATTCCTCTTTGTTCAGTTGTACACTAGGCATGTCCACTGAGAAGGAGAGCTCAGGAATCTCCTATGTTTGCCATATAGAACTGGAACATGACATCATTATAGTTTATGTTGTTTTCTTTTTTAATCCAGTCTGATATTCTCTATCTTTAGACTGAATTAATCATCCACATTTAATGTTTTTATTGACATACAGACAATCCTTACCATTCAAAAACATCGTATATGTAAATTCATGTACCCATTAAAATTTATCTGTAACCTTGGTTCAATATTTGCAGTGTTGTGGAGGTCACTTGCAGACACACGTAGAGCAGTGAAGACTCTAAGTCACCTGGCGTACACATTTCTGTTAGTTGCTTAATCATGTCTGACTTTTTGCGACCCCATAGACCATAGCCCACCAGACTTCTCTGTCCATGGAATTCTCCAGGCAAGAAGACTGGACTGAGTTGCACATTTCTAGCTGAGGTCAAACAAGGTAACACACTGCCTTGTTTCAGCTTACTACTAGAAACAAATGTTCTCTTCGTAGTCTGTTTAATGTCACACTGTTCGCATTTTTCTGCTTTTCACTGGTAATTTATTTATTTATAATGGCCCCAAACATAGTGCTGAAATGCTATCTACCACTCCTAAGTGCTATGATATGCCTTATGGAAAAAATTTATGTATTAGATAAGCTTTGTTCAGGCGTGAGTTATAGTGCTATTGACCATGAGTTGACTGTAAAAGAATCAAAAATGCATATTCAGTAAGGCATCTTAAACAGAAACACACAGAAAATGTGGTTCTGTATTGATTGATGAAATGTTGTGAGCAAAATGTCACAGAAACTTAATTCTGAATTTCTCCTAGAAGAGATGATTCAGTTGTCACTAATTGAGTGTTTGTGGTAAGTTACAGAGCATAACCACCACAAATAATGAGAATCATCTATAGTTTTATTTATTTCTGCAGTTTTACCTTTTGTGTTCTTTATGTCATGTCTTTTTACCCTTTTTCTCCTTTATTGTTTGTGTTTACATTGAGTGAATATTTTTTAATGTAGCATTTTCATTTCTTGAATTACTTTTTCACCTATTTTGAATTATTCTTATAGTGATTGCTCTAAGGTTTACCATATACATCTTAATTGATCTGAATCAGCTTAAGAAACACATTCAGAAAGAAGCCCATGCCTCTCAATCACGGTCACCTAGGACTTAGCCTTAGCAAGGCTGACGTCTTGGTCGTCCCTGCTTTGTCTGTGTGCTGTGGTGAGTGGGAGCCATGTGTTCTTGGTTGTAGTGGTCTGGAGTGGAATATTTGCCCTGTTGAGCCTGAAGGCAGTGGTTTTGATTCAAATACAACCAACTCATACGTTTCTTGTGGCTTTCTCATGAATGCTTTTGAGTAGATGTATTCTTTATTTTCTTTTTGCACTTAAGGCCATTTTACAGATGGTTTTAAATAGTTGCAATTTTATAGTTTTTATTGGTTTCACTAGAAAACAGGACAGTGGAGGTCCCCACTTTGTCATATTTTTCGATTTTAATATAATAACTATTTATATGAATAATAAAACAGTAATAATTTTTAATATTTATTGAGTGTCTACTATGGTACACTTACTAGTTTAGTTCAATTATTCACATTGTTTGTTATCATCAAGATAACTCTACCTAATATTACACACATGCACAAATAAACATATTTGTACATGTATATTTGCATATAAATGTGTGTGTGTGTGTGTGTGTGTGTGTGTGTGTGTGTGTGTATGCTCAGTTGTGTATGACTCTTTGCTACCCGTGGACTGTAGCCCACCAGGCTCTTCTGTCCATGGAATTCCCAAGGCAAAAATACTAAAGTGGTTTATACATGGGCTTCATATAAAGGCCTTACATATATATAAATGAGGGCTCATATGTATATATAAAATATATAAGCATATTTTATATATCTGCCTGCAATGCAGAAGACAAAACTTGATCCCTAGGTTAGGAAGATCCTCTGGAGAAGGGCATGGCTACCCACTTCAGTGTTCTTGCCTGGAGAATTCCATGAACAGAGGAGCCTGGCAAGCTACAGTCCATGGGCTTGCAAAGAGTCAGACACAACTGAAGTGAGTGAACACACAAGCACGCATATATCAATAAGACTATATTATGTATTATTGTCAATGCAATGTTACTATAAATGCAGACTTTTCAGCTTCTTGGGATATAATTGACAATTAATATTATGCAGAGTTTTAAAGAAGAGAAACAAAATAAAAATAGGGATGGACATACAAAGATACAAATTTCTCTCCTTTTTTCTATTTTGCCAGAAAAAGTCCAAAGAGTTACTGTGTTCAGATGGCCTTTCCTTACATTATTAATCTTCATGAAATCCTTATGGAACTGACAGTTGCAACCAAGCATTTAAAAATCCAAAAATGCCAGCCAAAGTTGTGCTCAACATCCCATCTCTGCCATTAAGATTGTTTTACCAGCTGCTTATTGCCATCTTTCTTGACTTCTAAGCAAAGAGCTAAGTTTTAAGATCAGAAAACAGTTGGGAATAATTCAAATGCAGCTCAATTTTTCTCCAGGGTCTGAGCAATGTTATTCTTATCACAAATTCATAGGTGGACTCAGTGAGCACAAATATACAAACTACTTTTTATGAAACAAGTGCTTATCTTTAAGCAATGAAGCCTTGCAAACCTCAGCTTGGAGGAAATATTTATCCTGAGTATGTTATGTGATCAGAAGGAGGTACTCATCTGGCTTAGTCACTCCAAGCACTTTCTACCTGGGATCCATTTAACCCTGAAGGGTCTAAAGAGTATATGCTGATTTGAAAGTATTGGTTGGTTTTTGAAGGAGTTAGAGCAGTGGAAGCTAGGAGTGGCAGCCTAGTCAACCTAGGATATAGGGAAAGAAAATACGGGGAGGCATGGCTAATCATGGGCTAAAATCAGATAGGAAAAACAATTGTTCCTAGAGTTATAGAACTGAAGATATATTAAAGAAGAAGCTTAGAGGAAAAAAAGAGAGGAAGTCAGACCCTAATCAGTTTGAGATCTCTGGCTCTGTCCAAGCCAAAAAGATAAGCAGAGCATATCTACTTGTTTGCAGTTCTGACAGCCAGGCCCAGGAGAGCCAGTGGTTGGCCAATGCTTGTAGTTAGTACTAGGGGACTGGAAATGATGGTCCAAAAGAGTGACGGGCTATGTTTCATCCCTGGTTCTTCAGCGTCATTTATTACATTCAGGGAATAATTTTTGAGTACCTACTAAGTATGCACACTCTTGGAAGCATGGAAGCATGGGGAAATCAATGATGACCAATATAAGAAGCCCATTCTTTTATTCTAGTCTGGGGTTGGGGGAGAAAGAAGAAACAATATAAACAAGGGGCAGGAATACCTAGGTGGTGTAAGTCTTATTTTACAAAGTAACAGAATAAACACATGCAGAATTAGGGTTCAGCTATAATTAGAGGAATGACATAATCTGATTTGCATTATTGAAAGTCCATTTTCATTACTATGAAGACAGTGGCTTATAAAGGTGCCAAAGGAGATCAATTAAGAATTTATTGGAAAGACCATGTGAAAATAAGTGTTAACCTGAGTTTTAGGAGTAGATATAGTGTGCCACATGTTGGTATAGTGTGTATTGTGCAGGCATAGCTGTGAAAATGGAAGGCAAGAGTCATTTGGGATATCTTTGGAGATAGAAACCGCAGGATTTAGTTGTTTGATTATATGTGGAGATAAAGGTAAGGGAGGGAACAAGGAGAGTGCTCCGGTTTTTAAAATTATCAGCAGGGAAAATGGTGATATGACTAACTAGGATAGAAATTACCAGTTCAATTTATTTTTAGGTCAGTGATACCTTCTCAAAGTGATAGTATTCCTCAACCAACAAGGTTACAGATTTAAGGACAATTAAATCATCTCAATCAACTCTTTTTGGGCTTCCCAGGTGGCTCAGGGGTAAAGAATTTGCCTGCCAATAAGGAAGATGCAGGTTCAGTCTCTGGGTCAGGAAGATCCTCTGGAGAAGGAAATGGCAACCCACCTCAGTATTCTTTCCTGGAGAATCCACATGAACAGAGGAGCCTGGTGGGCTTTCCTGGAGAATCCCCATGGACAGAGGAGCCTGGCGGGCTACAGTCCATGGGGTCACAAAGAGTCGGACATGAATGAGTAAGGACACATGCACTTATCAAGTCCTTTTATTCTATACTCCAGGAATTAGGGAAAGTATTGGTAGACTACCTCAGGAAGTGAGCACAACATTTGAAAATATGTATCTTAATTTGGTCTCTCTAGGAAGCAGAGCCTGAGTCAGAGTTGTCACTGGAAGACAAGGACACCAAGTTCACAGTTTTCCTTGGCCCAGACAGCCCACAAGGCTAAGAGATCAGTCTAGGGACTATGCAGAGGTAACACTAATGTTGAGGTTTTATGCCCCTCTCAACCTTGCCATATTAAGATGATCATTATAACCTTGTTACATTATACTCTCCATTTCCTTTCCCCTGACTAATATAATTGCAAATGAAGCTACATTTTCATAGAATTGCTTTGAATTTCTTTTTGGTCACATAAGGCAAGTCTCAGCAGCTTAAGTTAAACTATCGTTCGCAAGTTAGATGAGCACTTAATGGAAAAAAACATGAAGATGTCTTTCCAATTACTGGAACATCCTTAATGATCTGGAGATTAGCTATAGATCAGAATCATAATCGAGGGAGGAAAAAGTGAGACTGCATTGGAATGCTGTCAAAATTAACCTGAGATGACTTTTTTAAAAAATGCAAGCTCAGGGCAAATCACTTGGGGTTGGGAATAAGCTTCAAATATTAGATAAGAAAAAACTAGGCAATTATGGGTAAATGACCTGAGGAAATAGGAGGAACTCTAGACAAGATGAGTCAGCAAAATATGGTGTCAAGTTGAAGCAGGATGTTTTGAGAGTGAACTAAAAGGAAAACTATAGGAAAATGGAAAGTTAATAAGATTAGAGTATCCACATGTGTTGTATGGCTGAATCCTTTTGCTATCCCCCTGAAACTGTCATAACATTGTTAATCAGATGTATACTCCAGTATAAACTGAAAAGTTAAAAAAAAAAAAAATTAGAGTGCCCAACCAGAACCCCTGGGAAACTGGTATATAGTACTCTTCCAGGAGAAGGGCAGGAGGGCCTTATCCAAAGGATGTTGAAGTCAGGAGACCTGGTTCCAGCCTAAATTTATTACTGTGTGTTTGTGTGCTTAGTCATGTCTGGCTCTCTGTGACCCCATGAACTGTAACCTACCAGGCTCCTTTGTTCACGAAATTTTCTAGGCATGAACACTGGAGTGGATTGCCATTTCCTGCTCCAGGGGATCTTCCTGACCCAGTGATCAAATCTGTGTCTTTGCATCTCCTGCATTGGCAGGTGAATTCCTTACCATTAGCACCACCTGGAAAGCCCAACTTTGTTACCAACAAGCTTCAAAAACTTGGCAATTCACTTAATTTCTTTGAGCCTTCATAGTTTGTGCATCAGTAGCGTGAGTATGATTATAATACTGATCTTATCTTCATTGCTCCAAGAAAAAGCACTCTGAAATAAGTAAAAAAGGATGTGATAATACATTCCTAATGACCATTATAGGAAGTAGTATTAATGAAGAAAAATAAAGATACATAGAATATTAGCAAATGTAGCACAACCAGGAAGTCGGAATAGGCTGTTTATTTTGTGGGACTCAATGCAAAAGGAAATGTGGGGGGCCCTTCGTTCAAAGCATGTTAAGAATTTCAAGATAGCAACAGCAGAGCATCAAATCAAGCATGGGGACCACTGAGTCATGATCCAAGTGGAAATGCGGGGGTTGCAAGTCCACAAAACTAGTGCTGAGGAGAGGGAAGAGATATATGCTGTTCTGCATATTCCAATGGGATAGAACCTATACATTACTGCTCTAACAGTTGTGTTATAACATAAGGCACAATTCCTCCCCTGGTAGGCTATTGTATGACTCTTAATTACATAGTAACCTTCAGGGTCGGGTTTTCAAAAGGCATGGCAGTATCCAATGAAGCGCTGGGAGTCTTCATTACAACACTCAGGAAAATCTTTGAGTGCTTGTGCCAATTGCTTTAGACATTTGAAAGATTGTTATAAGGAAAAGAGATCAGATATTCTAAAGAGTATAACTTATGACCAAATGTATCAAAGACTGTTTTATAAAGTTGAACATAGGAATACACTTCCTAGCAAAGAGTAGTGTCCAATAAAGTGATACAACCAGGTCTTAAGCACTGCAAGGTTTTATGCAGAGGCAAAGCCCATTTGCCTGGAATGGTGTAGAATAAACCTATTCTATAGGTAATGACCTATAACTTTGGTATTTTGTGCTTCTGGTCAAACTTGGGAAGGGAACCATTATACAGCCAAAGAGTAAGAAAGAAAAGGAACATGTAAAAGAATGAAATTATAACACTTCCTAAGACCATGTAGAGAAATAGAAACAAAATGGATTACAGACCTAAATGTAAGGCTGCTACTGCTATTTATGCTGCTAAGTCGCTTCAGTCACCTCCGATTCTGTTCAACCCCATAGACGGCAGCCTACCAGGCTCCCACTGCCCTGGGATTCTCCAGGCAAGAACACTGGAGTCGGTTGCCATTTCCTTCTCCAATGCATGAAAATGAAAAGTGAAAGTGAAGTCGCTCAGTCATGTCCGACTCTTAGCAACCCCATGGACTGCAGCCTACCAGGCTCCTCTGTCCATGGGATTTTCCAGGCAAGAGTTCTGGAGTGGGGTGCCATTGCCTTCTCCGAATGTAAGGCTAGAAACTATTAAACCCTTAGAAGAAAATGTAAGCAGAACACTTGGACATATATCACAACAAGATCTTCTTTGATCTAGCTCCTAGAGTAATGAAAATAAAAACAAAAGTAAACAAATGACTGTGGCTCAGATCATGAACTCCTTATTGCCAAATTCAGACTTAAACTGAAGAAAATGGGGAAAACCACTAGACCATTCAGGTATGACCTAAATCAAACCCCTTATGATTATACAGTGGAAGTGAGAAATAGATTTAAGGGCCTAGATCTGATAGATAGAGTGCCTGATGAACTATGGACGGAGGTTCATGACATTGTACAGGAGACAGGGATCAAGACCATCCCCATGGAAAAGAAATGCAAAAAGGCAAAATGGCTATATGAGGAGGCCTCACAAATCGCTGTGAAGGGAAGAGAAGTGAAAAGCAAAGGAGAAAAGGAAAGATATAAGCATCTGAATGCAGAGTTCCAAAGAATAGCATGGAGAGATAAGAAAGCCTTCCTCAGTGATCAGTGCAAAGAAATAGAGGAAAACAGCAAAATGGGAAAGACTAGAGATCTCTTCAAGAAAATTAGAGATACCAAGGGAACATTTCATGCAAAGATGGGCTCGATAAAGGACAGAAATGGTATGGACCTAACAGAAGCAGAAGATATTAAGAAGAGGTGGCAAGGATACACAGAAGAACTGTACAAAAAAGATCTCCACGACCCAGATAATCATGATGGTATGATCACTGACCTAGAGCCAGACATCCTGGAATGTGAAGTCAAGTGGGCCTTAGGAAGCATCACTAAGAACAAAGCTAGTGGAGGTGATGGAATTCCAGTGGAGCTATTTCAAATCCTGAAAGATGATGCTGTGAAAGTGCTGCACTCAATATGTCAGCAAATTTGGAAAACTCGGCAGTGGCCACAGGACCTGAAAAGGTCAGTTTTCATTCCAATCCCAAATAAAGGCAATGCCAAAGAATGCTGAAACTACCCCACAATTGCACTCATCTCACATGCTAGTAAAGTAATGCTCAAAATTCTCCAAGCCAGGCTTCAGCAATATGTGAACCGTGAACTTCCAGATGTTCAATCTGATTTTAGAAAAGGCAGAAGAATCAGAGATCAAATTGCCAACATCCACTGGATCATGGAAAAAGCAAGAGAGTTCCAGAAAAACATCCATTTCTGCTTTATTGACTATGCCAAAGCCTTTGACTTTGTGGATCACAATAAACTAGAAAATTCTGAAAGAAATGGGAATACCAGACTACCTGACCTGCCTCTTGAGAAGCCTATACACAGGTCAAGAAGCAACAGTTAGAACTGGACATGGAACAACAGACTGGTTCCAAATAGGAAAAGGAGTACGTCAAAGCTGTATATTGTAACCCTGCTTATTTAACTTATATTCAGAGTACATCGTAAGAAATGTTGGGCTGGATGAAGCACAAGCTGGAATCAAGATTGCTGGGAAAAATATCAATCACCTCAGATATGTGGATGACACCATCCTTATGGCAGAAAGTGAACAGGAGCTAAAATGCCTCTTGATGAAAGTGAGAGAGGAGAGTGAAAAAGTTGACTTAAAGCTCAACATTCAGAAAACGAAGATCTTGGCATCTGGTCCCATCACTTCATAGGAAATAGATGGGGAAACAGTGGAAACAGTGTCAGACTTTACTTCGGGGGCTCCAAAATCACTGCAGATGGTGATTTCAGCCATGAAATTAAAAGACGCTTACTCCTTGGAAGGAAAGTTATGACCAACTTAGATAGTATATTGAAAAGCAGAGACATTACTTTGCCAATAAAGGTCTGTCCAATCAAGGTTATGGATTTCCAGTCGTCATGTATGGATGTAAGAGTTGGACTGTGAAGAAAGCTGAGTGCTGAAGAATTGATGCTTTTGAACTGTGGTGTTGGAGAAGACTCTTGAGAGTCCCTTGAACTGCAAGGAGATCCAACCAGTCCATCCTAAAGGAGACCAGTCCTGGGTGTTCATTGGAAGGACTGATACTAAAGCTGAAACTTCAATTCTTTGGCCATTGATGCAAAAAGTTGATTCATTGGAACAGACCCTGATGCTGGGAGGGAATGGGGGCAGGAGGAGAAGGGGACAACAGAGGATGGGATGGCTGAATGGCATCACTGACTCGATGTACATAAGTTCGAGTGAACTCCAGGAATTGGTGATGGAAAGGGAGGCCTGGCGTGCTGCCATTCATGGGGTCGCAAAGAGTCAGACACGACTGAGGGACTAAGCTAAACTGAACTGAAACAAATGAGACCTAATTAAACTTAAAAGCTTTTTCACAGAAAAGGAAACTATACACATGATGAAAGACAATCCTGACAATGGGATAAAACACTTGGAACTGAAGCAAATGACAAAGGATTAATCTCCAAAATATACAAGCAGCTCATGCAACTTGGTATCTGAAAAACAACCCAATCAAAAAATGGATAAAGACCTAAACAGACATTTCCCCAAAGAAGACATTCAGATAGTCAAGAAAAATATGAAAATATGCTCAACATTGCTCGTTATTAGAGAAATGCAAATCAAAAATTCAATGAAGCATCACGTCATACCCATCAGAATGGCCATCATCAAAAACTCTACAAACAATAAATGCTGGAGTGTGGAGAAAAGGGAACTCTCTTGCACTGTTTATGGGAATATAAATTAATATAGCTACTATGAAGAACAGTATAGAGATTTCTTAAAAACTAGGGATAAAACTACCTTATGACTCAGCAGTCCCACTATTGGGCATACATCCTGAGAAACTAGTTTAAAAAGACACATGTACCCCAATGTGCATTATTTATAATAGCCAGGGCATGGAAGCAACCTGGATGTCCACTGACAGATGTATGGACCAAAAAAGTTGTGGTGCATATGTACAATGGAATAGTACTCAGCCATGTAGAGGAACCAATGTGAGCCAGCTGAAGTGAGATGGATGAACCTAGAGCCTGTTATACAGAGTGAAGTAACTCAGAAAGAGAAAAACAAGTATCATTATTAACACATATATATGGAATTTATAGAAATGGTACTGAAAGACCTATTTTCAGGGCAGGAATAGAAACGAAGATGTAGAGAAGGAGCTTGTGGACACAGCAGGGGAAGGAGAGAATGGCACGAACTGAGAGAGTAGCACTGACATATTTACACTATCATGTGTAAAACATAGCTAATGGGAAGCTGCTATGTAACACAGGGAACCCAACCTGGCACCCTGTGATGACCTAGAGGGGTGAAGTAGGGGTTGGGTAGGAGGAGAGCTCAAGAAGGAGGAAAAAAAAATTATATATATATATATATATACACACACACACACACACACACACACACACGTGTATATATGATTATGGCTAATTCATGTTGTCATATGGCAGGAACCAACACCAATTTGTAAAGCAATTATCCTTCAATTAAAATAAATAAGTGCATGGAAATTTTTCAATCTCCAATAATCAAATAAATATTTTCTAGAAATTACAAAAAAATTAAAGAAAAAGCATAAAAGTTTTGTGAGGTGGAACAACAAAGGAGAGGAAGTTCCACTAGTGTTTTTACAAGGGTGAGGGGCAGGAAACACACTTTAAATAATATCTAAACTGGGGATAAGTCTACATGTTTCTCCAAGTGGTTCTTATGCCTACTAAAGTTTGAGAACCATGCCAATTTGCAAGCAGTAAAATAAAGTACAGGGAAGCTCATTGATTTTCCTAAGGCCACTTTGTTAGTTAATGGAACTTTAGAAGCCAGGCCTTCTAGAAGTTAAATTAAATGATCCTCATACAAACAAACAAACAAATAAAAACCTTTGAGAGTCAGCATTCTCACAGCCAAGTCTAGGGATTAATCCAAGACCACACAAGAGGTTAAGAGAAGACAGAGACCAAGGAGGAATGGAAAGGGATTCTAAAGCTCTTAAGAGACTAAAAAAAAAACCAGCTTAAAGGAATTCAGCTTTATTTTCTAGATACTTTGAAGTCACTGAGTGTTTTTAAAGAGAAAGGGGAAAAGTAGATGAAAACAGTAGATTGAGTTAGCTCTCCAAATCCAAGAGGACATGAAGAACACTTCTAAATTATCAATAAGACAGAAGCAGTACGAACAGGGAAAAGGGAATGGCAACCCAATCCAGTATTCTTGCCTGGGAAATCCCATGCACAGAAGGGCCTGGTGGGCTATGGTCCAAAGGGTTCCAAAGAGTTAGACGTGACTTAGCGATTAAATTGGAAAAGGAAATGGCAACCCACTCCAGTATTCTTGTCTGGAGAATCCCGTGGACAGAGGAGCCTGGTGAGCTGCTGTCCATGGGGTCGCACAGAGTCAGACAAGACTGAAGTGACTTAGCATACATGCATGCATTGGAGAAGGAAATGGCAACTCACTCCAGTATTCTTGCCTGGAGAATCCCAGGGATAGAAGAGCCTGGTGGGCTGCCATCTATGGGGTCGCACAGAGTCAGACACAACTGAAGCAACTTAGCAGCAGCATCAGCAACAGCAGTATGAACCGAGAAAAATGTGTAGGTGTGAGACAAAGTTTTGTGGTAGAATCAGTAATATTTACCTACAGTACCATCTGGGTTTCCCTGGTGGCTCAGGTTGTAAAGAATCTGCCTGCAGTGCAGAAGACCTGAGTTCAATCCCTGTGTTGGGAAGATCCCCTGAAGGAGGCATGGCAACCTACTCCAGTATTCTTGCTTGGAGAATCCCATGGACAGAGGAGCCTGGTGGGCTATAGTCCATGGGGTCACAAAGAGTCAGACATGACTGACCGACTAAGCACAGCACAACAATAATCAGTAACACCATGCGTTTACTGAATGTAAGATGTATTAATTTTCTCATTTGATTCTATCAACAATTCAATGAAATTGAGATGGTTATTATCCCATGTGCTTCCCAGGTGGCATTAGTGGTAAAGAACATACCTGCTAATGCAAGAGGCATAAGAGATACAGGCTCCATCCCTGGGTCAGGAAGATGGCCTGGAGGAGGGAATGGCAACCCTTTACAGTATTCTTGCCTGGAGAATCCCATGACCAGGGGAGCCTGGAAGACTACAGCCCATAAACTTGCAGAGTCAGACAAGACTGAAATGACTTAACATGCATACATTATTCCATAGTGTGCATATAAGTTAATTAATGTAATGTAGTACTCAGGCCACTCAATTATGACCTAAATCAAGTTCCTTATGGTTATACAGTAGAGGTGACAAATAGATTCAATGCACCAGATCTGGTAGACAGCATGACTGAAGAACTACGGATGAGGTTAGTAACACTGTACAGGATGTGATAACAAAAACAATACCCAAGAAAAAAAATGCAAAAAGGCAAAGTGGTTGTCTGAGGAGGCCTTACAAATAGTTGAGAAAAGAAGAGAAGCAAAAGGGAAAAAATATACCCAACTGATTGCAGAGTTCCAGAGAATAGCAAGGAGAGATAAGAAAGTCTTCAAAACTCCTAGAGGAAAACATAGGCAAAACACTCTCCGACATACATCACAGCAGGATCCTCTATGACCCACCTCCCAGAATACTGGAAATAAAAGCAAAAGTAAACAAATGGGATCTAATTAAAATTTAAAACTTCTGCACAACAAAGGAAAACTATAAGCAAGGTGAAAAGACAGCCTTCGGAACGGGAGAAAATAATAGCAAATGAAGCAACTGACAAACAACTAATCTCAAAAATATACAAGCAACTCCTGCAGCTCAATTCCAGAAAAATAAACGACCCAATCAAAAAATGGGCCAAAGAACTAAATAGACATTTCTCCAAAGAAGACATACGGATGGCTAACAAACACATGAAAAGATGCTCAACATCACTCATTATTAGAGAAATGCAAATCAAAACCACAATGAGGTACCATTTCAAACCAGTCAAAATGGCTGCTATCCAAAAGTCTACAAGCAACAAATGCTGGAGAGGGTGTGGAGAAAAGGGAACCCTCTTACACTGCTGGTGGGAATGCAAACTAGTACAGCCACTATGGAGAACAGTGTGGAGATTCTTTAAAAATTTGGAAATAAAACTGCCTTATGACCCAGCAATCCCACTGCTGGGCACACACACCAAGGAAACCAGAATTGAAAGAGACACGTGTACCCCAATGTTCATCACTGCACTGTTTATAATAGCCAGGACATGGAAGCAACCTAGATGTCCATCAGCAGATGAATGGATAAGAAAGCTGTGGGATATATACACAATGGAATATTACTCAGCCATTACAAAGAATGCATTTGAATCAGTTCTAATGAGGTGGATGAAACCGGAGCTGATTTTACAGAGTGAAGTAATCCAGAAAGAAAAACACCAATACAGTATACTAACACATATATATGGAATTTAGAAAGATGGTAACAATAACCCTGTATGCGAGACAGCAAAAGAGACACAGATGTATAGAACAGTATTTTGGACTCTGTGGGAGAGGCAGAGGGTGGGGTGATTTGGGAGAATGGCATTGAAACATGTATAATATCATATAAGAAAAGAATCGCCAGTCTAGGTTCAATGCGGGATACAGGATGCTTGGGGCTGGTGCACTGGGATGACCCAGAGAGATGGTATGGGGAGGGAGGTGGGAGGGAGGTTCAGGATTGGGGACACGTGTACATCTGTGGCAGGTTCATGTTGATGTAAGCAAAACCAATACAGTATTGTAAAGTAAAATAAAGTAAAAATAAATAAATAAATAAAAATTTTTTAAAAAAAAATCTTCCTAAGTGACCAATGCAAAGAAATAGAGGAAAGCAATAGAATGGGAAAGACTAGAGATCTCTTTAAGAAAACTGGAGTTACCAAGGGAACATTTCATACAAAGATAGGCACAATAAAGGACAAAAACAGAAAGGACCTAACAGGAGCAGAGGAGATTAAGAAACAGTGGCAAGAATACACAGAAGAACTACACAAAAAAAATACTGTTAATGATCCAGTTAACCACAATGATGTAGTCACTCACTTAGGGTCAGACATCCTGGAGTGTGAGGTCAAGTGAACGTTAAGAATCATTACTACAAACAAAGCTAGTGGAGGTGATGGAATTCCAGCTGAACTATTTCAAATCTTAAAAGATGATGCTGTTAAACTGCTGCACTCTTTATGCCAACAAACTTGAAAAACTCAGTAGAGGCCACAGGACTGGAAAAGGTCAGTTTTCATTCCAATCCCAAAGAAAAGCAATGCCAAAGAATGTTCAAATTACTGTACAATTGCACTCATTTCACATGCCATCAAGATTTTGCTCAAAATCCTTCAAGCTAAGCTTCAGCAGTACGTGAACTGAGAACTTTCAGATGTTTAAGCTGGATTAGAAAAGGCAGAGGAACCAGAGATAAACTCTTGACATACGCTGGATCATAGAAAAAGCAAGGGAATTAAAAAAAAAAAAAACTGCTTCTTCATTGACTGAGGAACCCATATGCAGGACAAGAAGTTAGAAACAGAACATTTAGAACCAGATATAGAACAATGAACTGGTTCCAAACTGGGTAAGCAGTATGTCCAGGCTGTATATTGTCACCCTGCTTATTAAACTTCTATACAAAGCACGTCATGTGAAATGGCAGCCTAGATGAACCACAAGCTGGAATCAAGATTGCCAGGACTGATTGTCAACAACCTCAGATATGCAGATTATACCACTTTAATGGCAGAAAGTGAAAAGGAACTAAAGAGCCTCTTGATGAAAGCAAAAGAGGAGAGTGAAAAACCTGGCTTAACATTCAACATTCAAAAAACTAAGATCATGGCATCCAGTCCTATCACTTCATGGCAAATAGATGGGGAAAATGTGGAAACAGTGTCAGACTTTATTTTCTTGGGCTCCAAAATCAATGTGGATGGTGAATACAGCCACAAAATTAAAAGAAGCTTACTTCTTGAAAGAATAGCTATGTCAAACCTAGTCAGCATTTAAAAAAAAAAAAAAACAGAGACATCCCTTTGCCAACAAAGAAAGGTCTGTATAGTTAAAGCTATGGTTTTTCCAGTAGTCATGTATGAATGTGAGAGTTGGACCGTAAAGAAGACTGAGCACGAAAGAACTGATTCAACCCTAAAGGAAATCAGTCCTGAATATTCACTGAAGGACTGATACTGAAACTGAAGCTCTGATACTTTGGCCATCTGATGTGAAGAGCTGACTCATTGGAAAAGACCCTGATAGGAAAAACTAAGGGCAAGAGGAGGAGAGGTGAGATGATTGGATGGTATCACTGACTCAGTGGACATGAGTTGAGTAAATTCAGGGAGATAGTGATGGACAGAGAAGCCTGGCATACTTCAGTTCATGGGGTTTCAAAGAGTTGGACATGACTTAGCAACTGAATGATAACAAGAACATTATAAAGCAACAGGATAAATAACATTTTGGGGTCACAGATAGAAAGTGGCAAACAGATTTTTATAAGAAAGCTGTGGTACATAGACACAATGGATTATTACTCAGCCATTAAAAAGAATTCATTTGAATCAGTTCTAATGAGGTGGATGAAACTGGAGCTGATTATACAGACAGAACCCAGATATGTTTGACTCCATCTGGTACACTATAATAAGGAGGAAGAAAGAAGAAAATCAAAGATGCCACAGTGTGTGATACTGGGTTACAGTTAACTGAAATTGTCATTAAAAGATGTAGGTCATATTGAGGAAAGAATACATTTGATGGCAAGTAGAATAAGTTCAGATCTATTCATTTTGACCATGTGGATCATAAATTTCTAATATCGTCCAAATTACTATGTGTGCCACTGTTATTGAACAAAAGAGAAAGGGGCAAAGCAGTGCTTTAGCAAGTGTTGGTATTTTAAAACCAGTTTTCACAGTGTTTTTTACAAATATCTAAACTTATTAAAATCCTGCTAGGATGCTTGCTACAAAGAAGTTAAAAGTATTATCACATGCTTCCATCTCTTTGTCACATTTCACACTCATATCACCTCAGAAAGACCTGCTAAATTGCTTCCATCTGAAGCATGGAATTGAGAATGTGTTGTTTGCACGTACCAAGTCAATGTACCTGACCAAGTTTAGGAAGTTATTATGGTGTGTTAGGCTGAATTGCATGCCTCCAAAATTTCATATGTTAAGCCTCTTAAAAGAATATGATCAATCAATATTTGGAGATAGGGTCTTTAAAATGTTAAAATGAAGACATTAGGGTATCCCTTAATCCAATATAACTGGTGTCCATATAATAAGAAGAAATTGGGATGCAAATATATCCAGAGAGAAGACCATGTGAAAACACAGAAAAGATCATCATCTGCAAGCCGAAGAGTAAGGAACCACAAAAATCCAACACTGCTGACAACTTGATCTCAGACTTCTACTCTCCAGAACTATAAGAAAATTAACTTACGGTGTTTAATCAACCCAGTCTGTAGTATTTTGTCATAGTAACCCTAGAAAACTAATACAATGTATATTTATATTGTATTCACACTCAGTTCAATTCAGTTCAGTCGCTCAGTCATGTCCAACTCTTTGTGACCCTATGGACTGTAGGAGACAAGGCATCCCTGTCCACAACCAACTCCCAGAGACTACTCAGACTCATGCCCATTGAGCCAGTGATGCCATCTAACGATCTCATCCTCTCTCATCCCCCTTTCCTCCTGCCCTCAATGATTCCCAGCATCAGGGTCTTTTCAAATGAGTCAGCTCTTCCCATCAGGTGGCCAAAATATTGGAGTTTCAGCCTCAACATCTGTGTATTCTTGTCACCTCTTCTTAATATCTTCTGCTTCTGTTAGCTCCATACCATTTCTTTCCTTTATTGAGCCCATCTTTGCATGAAATGTTCCCTTGGTATCTCTAATTGTCTTAAAGAGATCTCTAGTCTTTTCCATTCTATTGTTTTTCTCTATTTCTTTGCACTGATCACTGAGGAAGGCTTTCTTAGCTCTCCTTGTTATTCTTTGGAACTCTGCATTCAAATCAGTGGATCTTTCCTTTTCTCCTTTGCTTTTCACTTCTCTTCTTTCCACAGGTATTTGTAAGGCCTCCTCAAACAGCCATTTTTTGCTTTTTTGTACTTCTTTTTCTTGGGGATGGTTTTGATCCCTGTCTCGTGTGCAATGTCATGAACCTCTGTCCATAGTTCATCAGGCACTCTGTCTATCAGATCTAGTCTCTTAAATCTATTTCTCACTTCCACTGCATAATCGTTAGGAATTTGATTTATGTCATACCTGAATGGTCTAGTAGTTTTCCTTACTTTCTTAAATTTACTTACAAATTTGGCAATAAGGAGTTCATGATCTGAGTCACAGTCAGCTCCCAGTCTTATTTTTGCTAACTATATAGAGCTTCTCCCTCTTTGTCTGCAAAGAATATAATTAATCTAACTTTGGGTGTGGGCATCTGGTGATGTCTATGTGTAGAGTCTTCTCTTGTGTTGTTGGAAGAGAGGTTTTGCTATGACCAGTGCATTCTCTTGGCAAAACTCTATGAGCCTTTGCCCTGTTTCATTCTGTACTCCAAGGCCAAATTTGACTGTTACTCCAGGTGTTTCTTGACTTCCTTCTTTGCATTCCATTCCCCTATAATGAAAAGGACATCTGTTTGGAGTGTTAGTTCTAGAAGGTCTTGTAGGTCTTCACAGAACCGTTCAAATTCAGCTTCCTCAGCATTACTGGTTGGGGCATGCACTTGGATTACCATGATATTGAATGGTTTGCCTTGGAAAGGAACAGAGATCATTCTATCATTTTTGAGATTGCATCCAAGTACTACATTTTTGGACTCTCCTATTGACTATGATGGCTACTCCATTTCTTCTAAGAGACTCTTGTCCACAGTAGTAGATATAATGGTCATCTGAGTTAAATTCACTCATTCCAGTCCATTTTAGTTCACTGATTTCTAAAATGTCGACATTGACTCTTGCCATCTCCTGTTTGACCACTTCCATTTTCCCATGATTCACGGACCTAACTTCCCAGGTTCCTATGCAATGTATTCACATTACCATATGTTTATATTACCACTCACAGCCCATAATTACAGTTGGATAACATTATAAGTGATTTGTGTGATATTGCTGTGAAATGTTTGGTTTGGGTGAACAGACCTTGACCAAATTATGTTCAAGCTCTTATATATTGAATATACCAACTACTATTCTCACCATCACTGTATTCTCACTGTTCCTCCATTGAAGTGGCTGTCTATGTAGAATGAGCACTGCAGTGAGTCTGGGAAGCACTATTCATACTCTGGTCTTGAGATGTGGCCTACAATAGAGTACCTGTCCTCCATAGGAAAACTGAAGGGGTACTCTATATCCCTCCATGCTGGCTTGTTTTGATCTCCTTTATATGAATTATCAAGGTAGAATAAAGTCTTAGTGGCTTTAGCTTCATTTTAAAAATATAGAGTTGAGCAATAAAATGTCTGGAACTGAGAAAATCAATGGAACCTTGGAAAGCACCTGATTCCATGACTTGGCTAAGAAAATATCAGAACAGTTCTGTATTTATCACATCATTTCCAGAAAACAGAAATGCTTTTCAAAATGGCAGAAGCAATGCCAAAAGACACAGTTCAATGAATTTAGCATTAATCATAGTACAAATAGAAAGATTTCTTCTACACCCATTCAGTCTCTCAGACATGAATGAGTAAAAATCAACATACATCAATAAACAAATAATGTAAAAGCCAATCTTTGGGGAAAGAGTCACTTCGCCACTATGTGTGCATGCTAAGTCGCTTCAGTTGTATCTGAAACTTTGCTACCCTATGGACAGTGGCCCACCAGGCTCCCTCTGTCCATGAGATTTTGCAGGCAAGAATACTGGAGTGGGTTGCCATGTCTTTCTCCAGGGGATCATCCCGACCCAGGGATTGAACCCATGTCTCTTATGTTTCTTGCACTGGCAGGCAGGTTCTTTTCCACTAGAATCAACCAGGACTAATGTTCACAAAAGTGTAAAGGAATGAAACACTGAGGAAACAGCCAGGCTAATAACATTAAAGCACCAGATCAAGGCTTTCCTTTAGTGTATACCAGCACTGCCAGTGAGATTTTTATTGCTGAAATCAAAAATGCTTTATTGCAGTGTTCTTCTTGGAAAGTAGTTGCTGTAAAAAGCATTTGCTGGTTGTTCATTTACTTGAAGCTTAATATATGCTTTTATGTATGTTTATAATATTCCATTAAAGTAGGTATAATATTTAATTCAAAGAGAGAAAAGCAGTTGTATTAACCAAAATATACGTAAAATGCTCAATTTAATTTTTTATTCAATGGTATGTGTTTTAAATTTTAATTAAAATATAATTTGAGTGAGTGAAGTAGCTCAGTCGTGTCTGACTCTTTGCGACCCCGTGGACTGTAGCCTACCAGGCTCCTCCGTCCATGGGATTCTCCAAGCAAGAATACTGGAGTGGGTTGCCATTTCCTTCTCCAGGGGGTCTTCCCGACCCAGGGATCGAACCCAGGTCTCCCACATTGGAGGCAGATGCTTTAACCTCTGAGCCACCAGGGAAGCCCAGTAATTAAAATATAATTTAGATATAAAAATGCACAAATCACAAGGACACAGCTTGATGAATAACTCACAATAAACCCATCTGCATATACACCACCCAGGTCAAGAAATGTAATATATGTAGCATGCAAGAAACTCTTCTCTATAGCAAACCTACCCCTATACTTCAAAAGTAAATTTCTTTGGTTAGAATTTACCATGCAGTGTTAAATAGCAGTGGTTAAAGTGGAAACCCTTGTCTAGTTCCTGATCTTAGGTGGAAAACTTTCAGTGTTTCACCATTAATTACGTTAGCTATGGATTTTTCACAGATGTCCAGTCATCCTTTTAATTAGTGATTTTTCCTATCTACTTTTTTTCCTTCAGCCTTTTATAAAGACTGCATTCCTTCTCATGTGTAATTACTAACAGTTCCATTCCTTTAAACTGTATTCAGCTAGAATCTCTTAGAAGAGATTTCCTTTAAAACTAGCAGTTTTTTTGTTTTTGTTTTTTAAAGAAACCTCTCCCTGTCTTTGCAGATTTTCTGTCCTGAGGCACTGCTTCAATGTTGTTCAGGCAGTCCATTCACAACTCTGCCTTAGCCTTAGTTTCCTGCTTGCATTGAGTCTAGAGAGCAGCCAAAGATGATAGCTTAGGGTTTTCTCAGAACTTTTCTGAGCAAATATCCAGTCCTGGGCATGTGAGTAGCTTTATAAGATTTCAAATATTCATGGGAGCATTTAAATGACATACTTTCCAAAAGAAACTTTCTTCCCATATATGACTCCCAGGCTTTAGACTATCTATTATATGTCTCATACATCTCAACTATAATCTATTGTCCCAGGTGGCTGAAGGTGTTCCATTTTGCCTTTAATGCTTTAGGGAAACATCCAGTATTTTTTTGCCCTGAGTTCCAAGTTAGGCAGAATAGAAATGAATCCTTTGTGCAAAATCATTCACATAGCCTCTAGACAGTTTAGAACAAGCAAACACAGTAATTTACATCACTCTAAATCTGTATGCAGGTCAGGAAGCAACAGTTAGAACTGGACATGGAACAACAGACTGGTTCCAAATAGGAAAAGGAGTGCGTCCAGGCTGTATATTGTAACCCTGCTTATTTAACTTTTGTGCAGAGTACATCATGAGAAACGCTGGACTGGAAGAAGCACAAGCTGGAATCAAGATTGCCAGGAGAAATATCAATAACCTCAGATACGCAGATGACACCACCCTTATGGCAGAAGGTGAAGAGGAACTAAAGAGCCTCTTGATGAAAGTGAAAGAGGAGAGTGAAAAAGTTGGCTTAAAGCTCAACATTCAGAAAACGAAGATCATGGCATCTGGTCCCATCACTTCATGGCAAATAGATGGGTAAACAGTGGAAACAGTGGCAGACTTTATTTTGGGGGGCTCCAAAATCACTGCCGATGGTGATTGCAGCCATGAAATTAAAAGACGCTTACTCCTTGAAAGAAAAGTTATGAGCAACCTAGATAGCGTATTCAAAAGCAGAGACATTACTTTGCCAACAAAGGTCCATCTAGTCGAGGCTATGGTTTTTCCAGTAGTCATGTATGGATGTGAGAGTTGGACTGTGAAGAAGGCTGAGCGCTGAAAAATTGATGCATTTGAACTGTGGTGTTGGAGAAGACTCTTGAGAGTCCCTTGGACTGCAAGGAGATCCAGCCAGTCCATTCTGAAGGAGATCAACCCTGGGATTTCTTTGAAGGGATGATGCTAAAGCTGAAACTCCAGTACTTTGGCCACCTCATGTGAAGAGTTGATTCATTGAAAAAGACTTTGATGCTGGGAGGGATTGGGGGCAGGAGGAGAAGGGGACGACAGAGAATGAGATGGCTGGATGGCATCTCCGACTCGATGGACGTGAGTCTGAGTGAACTCCGGGAGTTGGTGATGGACAGGGAGGCCTAGCTTGCTGTGATACATGGGGTAGCAAACAGCTGGACATGACTGAGCCACTGGACTGACTGACTGACTGAAGTTATATTAAAGAAGCCATGGAAAGGTCTTATTTAAGAATCTTAGTCCTGAGTCAGGAAGAACACCTGGAAAAGGGCATGGCAATCCACTCCAGTTTTCTTGCTTGGAGAATCCTATAGACAGAGGAGCCTGGCAGGCTATAGTCCGTAGGATCACAAAGAGTCGGACACAACTGAAGCGACTTAGCACAGCACACAGTCCATACCAGTACCTGAACTCTCTTCCTTAGTATGATAGCAGTACCCCTTCATCATATAAGTAAAATGTGACTGTATTTGACTTTTGCTTTTTTTGTATATTCTAAAAGCTCACTCCACTTTATGTATCCATATGTCTCCAATGATATCCTCTAAGTTACATTCTGCAACTGTACTTTTTCTGTGCTCATGTTCTTTAGATGCAAGAGATGCAGTTTCGATCTGTGGATCATGAGGATCTCCTGGAGTAAGGAATGGCAACCCACTTCAGTAATCTTGCCTAGAGAATCCCATGGACAGAGGAGCCTGGTGGTCTATAGTCCATGGGGTCGCAGAGAGTCATACATGACTGAGGGCATGCACAGACACACACAGACAGACACACACAGAGACACACACACATTCTTGTTCCATTTCTCACAAGACAGCATAAGAATTCACCGCATCTTATTCTTAACGAAGTACAATCACAACCTTAATTTCATCTTATCCCACCCCATTTCTACAGGTATTTATAGAAATTCTTATTTTCAAGACTAATAAATAGGGTTATCTCCTGGAAGAAAACAAAGTTTCTATCTCTGCAGCTCTTCACTGTAATTTGGAGAAATATACCCACAGAGTAAGATGGATCTATATTTCTCATCTAGGTCCCCAATCTCCCTTTATGATTCTCTACTTTGGCACCCCTCCAAGGATCACAGTGAAAACGTTTATCCAGTTTATGATGTGCTTATGGCTTTATTTTTTTTAATGAGCTTAGTCATAGGGGCCTCCCAGAGAATGAAGATCTCATTGAGGGGATAAATTGCTCCCTGCTTTAAGGTTGAAGAAAATCTTCCTTTCTGCCAGTTTTTGCCTCACTTCACTTCACCTAATTTGTTCAGCAAAAGTTTCTGTACAAATGCTATGTCCAAATCACCACAGGGGCAGAGCAGTATGCATTCTTGGAGTATGAGAGAATTAACCTAGTTGTTGAAGTATTCATGTATCCATGTGAGCTTCCCTGGTGGCTCAGTGGTGAAGAATCTGCCTACAATGCAGGAGACATGGGTTTGATCCTTGGGTAGGGAAGATGCTCTGGAGAAGGAAATGGCAGCCCACTCCAGTATCCTTGCCTCAGAAATCCCATTCAAGGGGGATTTTGGACAGAGAAGCCTGGCAGGCTACAGTCCATGAAGTTGCAAAGTGTTCAGCTCAGGTCAGTCGCTCAGTCGTGTCTGACTCTTTGTGACCCCATGAATCACAGCACACCAGGCCTCCCTGTCCATCACCAAATCCTGGAGTCTACCCAAATCCATGTCCATCAAGTTGGTGATGCCATCCAGCCGCTTCATCTATCCTCTGTTGTCCCCTTCTCCTGCCCCCAATCCCTCCCAGCATTAGGGTCTTTCCTGCAGGGGTCCAGTCCCAGTAGATCCAGGGAATTCGAAGGGTGGACGGAGTCGGCGAGGAAAAAACTTATTTATTTATTAATATAAGATTAGATTAGGTAGATATAGTGTAGTAGGAAAATTAAGTGGAGAAAGAAGGCTGAAAAACTTGGCTTACGGGGAAGGCCAATAAAGTTCCAGACAAGGAGCTTGCACCATCTACTTTGGGCCACCGGTGCCCACTTGAATATCGAAGGGTGCCCCACCTTAGGCTCCCTTTCGCACGGGTCTTAAAAGCCAGGACAAGTAAGTAGACATGGTGAGCCGCCCCACTCCAGATGGGAATTCAGCCTAAAATTAGAGTAAAAAAGAGAGAGAGAGAGAGACGGAAAAAGAGAGAGAGAGAGAGACACGGGGGAGCCAGATTCCCAAGAAACTAGGCCAAGAGACTAGTCCGAGAAACTGATCCATCCTTTATTGTTCAGAAGGCTTTTTATACTTTTGATAATACATGGAGATCAATGGATAACACAAAGTTATGCAGCGTTAGCAGTCCGGACATCAAAACAAGGCTTTTCTCTCTGCATACCTAATTGTATACACAAGTCTTAGGTGATTTACATCGTCTTCTGGCCAAAAAGGGCCAATTAACATTTTAGAGCCTTTTTTCTGATAAGGGTTTGTTAACTAAAAGACTTATTTGTGTTGATCTTCCCAAAGTCCGGTGCCATTCTCAGAAAGCACTAAATAAAGTTACATTTTTACCTAGCAAAGATACAGCAATTTATAACAAGTAAAAGGAGTACAGTGATTTATAAAAAAAGAAAAGTAATTAACTCAAAAGTCTAGTGTTGCTAACATCAAAACTATTATATATCTTTTTTCATATCGCATCTAAATTGATTAACATCCTCCCTGGTGCCTAAAAGATAAAGAATATGGAGGCCTGGCAGTAATCATTGAGTCAACAGTGAAATCCTATCACCAATATGATTTTTAGCTCTTTAGAAAAGGCTCTGTATCTTTTTTTTAATTAATTAATTTATTTATTTTTTAAAATTTTAAATCCTTAATTCTTACATGTGTTCCCAAACATGAACCCCCTCCCACCTCCCCTCCCCATAACATCTCTCTGGGTCATCCCCATGCACCAGCCCCAAGCATGCTGTATCCTGCGTCAGACATAGACTGGCGATTCAATTCTTACATGATAGTATACATGTTAGAATGCCATTCTCCCAAATCATCCCACCCTCTCCCTCTCCCTCTGAGTCCAAAAGTCAGTTATACACATCTGTGTCTTTTTTCCTGTCTTGCATACAGGGTTGTCATTGCCATCTTTCTAAATTCCATATATATGTGTTAGTATACTGTATTGGTGTTTTTCTTTCTGGCTTACTTCACTCTGTATAATCGGCTCCAGTTTCATCCATCTCATCAGAACTGATTCAAATGAATTCTTTTTAATGGCTGAGTAATACTCCATTGTGTATATGTACCACAGCTTTCTTATCCATTCATCTGCTGATGGCTCTGTATCTTTAAGATGCTTTTAAGCTTTGTGCCTCTGGCTTTGGGGGCTGCAAGCAATTCACAAGCTGTAAGAGGTCAAGAGGTCCGGGGAACCTGTTAGGCAAGCTAGAGAGCTATCAGAGGGGTTTAACTGAAACATCCCTTTCAAATGCAGAAAACTAAAGCCCTGATTTGACTTTTTCCAGAAAATATCAAAAGAGTGAAAAAGCAGGCAGATTCTTATTTTTGGGGGGGGGGGGTGGTGGATGCTCATGAAATTCCAGGAAAAACCCCTGAAGCTTGATCACGTCCTTGCATTTTGTTAGGCTTCCTTCCTCATGACCTTGTCACAGGCAGGATTCCTCATGCTGGCTCCCGGCAATTTCCAATGAGTCAACTCTTCGCATAAGATGGCCAAAGTATTGGAGTTTCAGCTTCAATATCAGTCTTTCCAATGAACACCCAGTTCTGATCTTCTTCAGGATGGATTGGTTGCATCTCCTTGCAGTCCAAGGGACTCTCAAGAGTCTCCTCCCACACCACAGTTCAAAAGCATCAGTTCTTCAGTGCTCAGCTTTCTTCACCATCCAACTCTCACATCCATACCTGACTGCTGGAAAACCAAAGCCTTCACTAGATAGACCTTTGTTGGCAAAGTAATGTCTCTGCTTTTCAATATGCTATCTAGGTTGGTTATAACTTTCCTTCCAAGGAGTAAGCATCTTTTAATCTCATGGCTGCAATCACCATCGGCAGTGATTTTGGAGCCCAAAAAAATAAAGTCTGCCACTGTTTCCACTGTTTCCCATCTATTTCCCATGAAGTGATGGGACCAGATACCATGATCTTAGATTTCTGAATGTTGAGCTTTAAGCCAAATTTTTCACTCTCCTCCTTCAATTTCATTAAGAGGCTTTTTAGTTCCCCTTCACTTTCTGCCGTAAGGGTGTTGTCGTCTGCATATCTGAGGTTATTGATATGTCTCCTGGCAATCTTGATTCTAGCTTGTGCTTCTTCCAGCCCAGCATTTTTCATAATATACCCTGCATATAAGTTAAATAAGCAGGGTGACAATATACAGCCTTCAAGGATATGGTTTTTCCAGTGATCATGTATGGATGTGAGAGTTGGACTGTGAAGAAAGCTGAGCGCAAAAGAATTGATGCTTTTGAAGTGTGATGTTGGAGAAGACTCTTGAGAGTCCCTTGGACTGCAAAGAGGTCCAACCAGTCCATTCTAAAGGAGATCAGTCTCATTCCTTGGAAGGAATGATGCTGAAGCTGAAACTCCAATACTTTGGCCACCTCATGTGAAGAGTTGGCTCGTTGGAAAAGACTGATGCTGGGAGAGATTGGGGGCAGAAGGAGAAGGGAATGACAGAGGGTGAGATGGCTGGATGGCATCACCGACTCGATGGACATGGGTTTGAGTAAACTCTGGGAGTTGGTGGACAGGGAGGCTTGGCGTGCTGTGTTTCATGGGGTCGCAGAGAGTCGGACAGTACTGACTGACTGAACTGAACTGAACGTACTCCTTTTCCTATTCGGAACCAGTCTCTTGTTCCATGTCCAGTTTTAACTGTTGCTTCCTGACCTGCATACAGGTTTGCAAAGAGTTGGACACAACTGAAAACTAAACCACTAATCACCAAAGTGAAAAAATTGGTTTCAGTAACTACTGTGACTCAAGATCAGGTGACTAGTAACATCATGAAATAGAAAAAAAATGTAGCAGGAGTTTATTTTTGCTGAATCATGCACAAAGAGAAATAACACAGAATGGGATAAGTATGGGCTTCTCAGGTAGCTCAGTGATAAAGAATATGCCTTCTAATGCAGGAGATGCAGGAGACACAAGTTTGATTCTTGGGTCAGGAAGATCTCCTGGAAGAGGAAATGACAACCTGTTCCAGTATTCTTGCTTGAAAAATCCCATGGACAGAAGAGCCTGGCAGGCTACAGTCCATGGGATCTCAAAGAGTCACAACTGAGCAACTGAGCCCTGTGCTGAGCACTGGGATAGGTATACTTACTAGAGTAGTTTGGTCCTCCCAAGGTGAGTATATAAGCCAGTTTGAGAATCTTAACAAATTTTGAGGTACTGGAGTTTCTATGTCAGAGCTTATTGTAATTAAGTTGATTTACTGCTGTCAGTGGAAAAATGTTGCGCTCCATGATATCAGTAAACAAAGAATGTTGCATCCATTAAGCTCTCACATTACAGCTGCCAACCAAAAATGAGGCCTGAGGGAACTCAGGATGGAAATAGGATGCCTGCCATCAAGTAGGCAGCCTCTGCAGCCACCCCTAATAATGCTCCCTGAGGAGACTCAGGGTGAGTAAACACAAGATACTGACCCCAAATGGGTGCAGTACATATCAAAGGAATGATTTCAGGGAACCCTGTCTCTTGCATCTTCCCATGGGTAGTAAAGCACTAAATTTTTTTAACATAAGATACCTGGTTTTCTTTAGTTAACAGTAATCTTTCAATGTTCTGACTACCTAGTCTTTGTTGCAAAAGCTCCTCTATAGGAAGCCCTAGTGGTTCAGTGGTTAGGATTCTGCTTCCACTGCAGGTGGTGTGGGTTTGATGCCTGGTCATGGAACTAGGATCCCACATGCTGCTCAGCACACGCAAATAAATAAATAAAGCTATCTGAGAGTCTGTGTGCCAGGTTTAAGTTCATAGTTTGGTCCATCAAATAAAATATAATTCTCAACTTTTAGGCTGTGCATTATTTTTCAGTTGACACTGCTCATCTCCTTTTGATTATATATATCCATGCAGGTGACCTAGAAGATCGGTTAGACAGAAATAGAAACAACCTTGTCACAATTTCTTTGGTTTCAATTCCATTGGTTTCAATTCCACTTGTGGAGCTTGCATATGGAAAAATATAATCCTTAGATCAAGCATCAACCCCTAAAATGTTTTAAAGTCAGGTCCATATGTCTCAGTTCCCTCTATTTAATCCCTCATCAATATAAAATGATCTGGAGTCACAGATAACAAAGGCAGTCTGAATTCCTGGCTATCAGGTATATCAATCAGAGATGTGAAGTATCAGTTTATATATTTGTGCTTATACAGTGACCAGCATATTTATATTGGCGACTGAAAAAAAAAAAAAGCACAGTATGAGAGTTGTTGAGTTAAATTATATTTGGGGCAATATGATGACTGCAACCTGGGCGACAGCACCTCAGGTAACTCTGAGAAACTGTCACAAAGACTTAAGGGGAAGGGAGAGAATATATGTGATTTTGGTAAAGAGGGAGTACATGCAATCAAGCACAAACATTTTGGAGAAAGTTTTTGCTAGTCTCATGAAGCTTCTGCTAGTCATGAGAAACAGTCATTACCATGAAGGATTTTAGAACTTTTCTAGGCATGAGTAGATATAAGAATTTGGCTCATAAATTCAGCTCCTGATAATACCTAACTATCTGAAAATCCACCCTGCCAGTTTTTCCCTGAACACAGAGTACCTCATTTCTGTTCCCCACCCTGAACTCCTTCAGGGAGTGTTGAAAGTGAGAAGCTGCAGCAGCATATGATTTAATCCCTGTAGAGGCAGATGGCAAGCAGTCATGGCAAGTGCCAGTCTGTGGATGTGTGCCAGTCAATGTGCATGGATGTGTGCTAAGTTGCTTCCATTGTGCCTGACTCTTTGCGACACTATGGACTGTAGCCCACCACACTCCTCTGTCCATGGGATTCTCCAGGCAAGAATACTGGACTGAGTCACTATGCCCTCCTCCAGGGGATATTCCCAACCACATAATTAAACCCATACCTCTTATATCTCCTGCACTTACAGGTCGGTTCTTTACCGCTAGTGCCATCTGAGAAACCTGGTTGACAAGAGTCAACAAAAATGGACCTGAGTTTGCCCCTGGGAAGAGTGGATTTCCTCAAAGATGGACTCACTCCTAATCTTTTGGGGGGGGGTGGGGTAGTGTAGAAGACAGAGAAAAAGCGTTCACTGCTCTCCACTTACACCAGCAGCCTGAAATCATACCCTCCCTCTTCTCTGCCTTGGTGACCCTATAATGGATGTGGTTTATAATAGGCATAATGCCTTATGTAATCATCATTTTGATTAAGCTATAAACCTACTCACTTGTGAGAAAGAAATAGGCTTTCAAATTCTATGGAGAGAACAGACCACAGGGCAGGCCAATTTAGTTTAAATAATTTAGAGATACCCAGTGAGAAGATTATCCCCCTAAATATTTAAGACCCTAAAGGGATGAGTCATTCTCAGTTGCTTAATGTATTCTCTCTGACAGAATTGCAACCAGGGTGATGGTGCACTCATCAGAGGTTCTGTTTGAAGCCCTGTGAGTCTCAGAACTTAAGAGTCTGGGTACAGACACTGGATTGGAGGGCAAGATAGCCAGGTTTCTTGCCTCTACAGAGATGGATCTCTTGTCTAGAGATAACTGTGATTCCTGTGACACATAGTATATCATGTATGTAAAGACTGTGGATATCTAGTAGACAGGGCTTCCCAGGTAGCTCAGTGGCAAAGAATCCACCTGCCAATATGGGGGAAGTGGTTTGACCCCTGGGTCAGGAAGATCCCTTGGAGAAGGAAATGGCAACTCACCTCTAGAATCCTGCCTAGGAAATTTCCATGGACAGAAGAGACTGACAGGTTACAGTCCATGGGGTGGCCAAAGAGTAGGACATGACTTAGCAATTAAACAACAACAATAACAAACATCTAGGAGACCCTCTTATTGGGATCTGGTTATTAAATGCAGCACAATTATGAATTGGTTGATTTAAATACATTTAGGAAAAGTTGTATTATGCCACGTAGATGTGCATGCATGCCAAGTCACTTTAGTCATGTCTGATTCTTTGTGACCCTATGGACTGTAGCCTGCCAGGATCTTCTGGCCATGGAATTCTCAAAGCAAGAATACTAGAGTGGGTTGCCATGCCCTCCACCAGGGGATCTTCCCACACAAGAGACCAAATCCATGTCTCTTATGTCTCCTGCACTGGCAGGTGTATTCTTTACTGCTAGTGTCACCTGGGGAGCCCATGCCAAGCATAGTGAGATACAAAGAATTGCAAGACACTGTCACCACTTGCAAGAGGATGCCATTACGTCAGTGAGCCAGATTGATAAATAACTTTATATACAGGCTAATTAAGGTGATGTGTAGCTAAGACAAATCAGTTCAGTTGTCACTCAGTCGTGTCCAAGTGTCCAACTCTTTGCGACCCCATGAACCACAGCACGCCAGGCCTCCCTGTCCATCACCACCTCCTGGAGTTTACCCAAATTCATGTCCATCGAGTCAGTGATGCCATCCAACCATCTCATCCTCTGTCATTCCCTTCTCCTTTTGCCTTCAATCTTTTCCAGCATCAGAGTCTTGTCTAAGGAGTCAGAACTTCACATCAGGTGGCCAAATTATTGAAGTTTTAGCTCCAACATTAGTCCCTCCAAAGAACACTCAGGACTGATCTCCTTTGGGATGGACTGGTTAGATCTCCTTGTAGTCCAAGGGACTCTCAAGCATCTTCTGCAACACCACAGTTCAAAATCATCAATTCTTTGGCTCTCAGCTTTCTTTATAGTCCAACTCTCACATCCATACATGACTACTGGAAAAACCATAACCTTGACTAGAGGAACCTTTGTGGACAAAGTAATGTCTCTGCATTTTAATATGCTGTCTAGGTTGGTCATAACTTTCCTTCCAAAGAGTAAGTGTCTATTAATTTCATGGTTGTAGTCACCATCTGTGGTGATTTTGGAGCCTCCCAAAAATAAAGTAAGCCACTGTTTTCACTGTTTCCCCACCGATTTGCCATAAACTAATGGGAACAGATGCCGTGATCTTAGTTTTCTGAATGTTGAGCTTTAAGCTAATGTTTTCACTCTCCTCTTTCACTGTCATCAAGAGGCTCTTTAGTTCTTCTTCACTTTCTGCCATAAGAGTGGTGTCATCTGCATATCTGAGGTTATTGATATTTCTCCCAGCAATCTTGATTCCAGCTGTGCTTCTTCCAGCCCAGCGTTTCTCATGGTGTACTCTGCATATAAGTTAAATAAGCAGGGTGACAATATACAGCCTTGACATATTCCTTTTCCTATTTGGAACAAGTCCGTTGTTCCATGTCCAGTTCTAACTGTTGCTTCCTGACCTGTATGCAGATTTCTCAAGAGGCAAGTAAAGTTGTCTGGTATTCCCATCTCTTTCAGAATTTTCCACAGTTTATTGTGATCCACAAAGTCAAAGGCTTTGGCATAGTCAATAAAGCAGAAATAGATGTTTTTCTGGAACTCTCTTGCTTTTTCCATGATCCAGTGGATGTTGGCAATTTGATCTCTGGTTCCTCTGTCTTTTCTAAAACCAGCTTGAACATCAGGAAGTTCACGGTTCATGTATTGCTGAAGCCTGGCTTGGAGAATTTTGAGCACTACTTTACTAGCATGTGAGATGAGTGCAACTGTGTGGTAGTTTGAGCATTCTTTGGCATTGCCTTTCTTTGGGATTGGAATGAAAACTGACCTTTTCCAGTCCTGTGGCCACTGCTGAGTTTTGCAAATTTGCTGGCATATTGAGTGCAACACTTTCACAGCATCATCTTTCAGGATTTGAAATAGCTCTGCTGGAATTCCATCACCTCCACTAGTTTTGTTTGTAGTGAAGCTTTCTAAGGCCCACTTGACTTCACATTCCAGGATGTCTGGCTCTAGGTGAGTGATCACACCATCATGATTATCTGGGTCGTGAAGACCTTTTTTGTACAGTTCTTCTGTGTATTCTTGCCACCTCTTCTTAATATCTTCTTCTGTTAGCTCCATACCATTTCTGTCCTTTATCGAGCCCATCTTTGCATAAAATATTCCCTTTGTATCTCTAATTTTCTTGAAGAGATCTCTAGTCTTTCCCATTCTGTTGTTTTCCTCTATTTATTTACACTGATCACTAAGGAAGGCTTTCTTATTTCTCCTTAATATTTTCTAGACCTCTGCGTTCAAATGGGTATATCTTTCCTTTTCTCCTTTGCTTTTCAGTTCTCTTCTTTTCACAGCTGTTTGTAAGGCCTCCTCAGACAGCCATTTTGCTTTTTTGCATTTTTTCTTCCTTAGGGATGGTCTTGATCCCTGTCTCCTGTACAATATCATGAACTTTTGTCCATAGTTCATCAGGCACTCTGTCTATCAGATCTAGTCCCTTGAATCTATTTCTCACTTTCACTGCGTAATCATAAGGGATTTGATTTAGGTCATATCTGAATGGTCTAATGGTTTTCCCTACTTTCTTCAATTTACATCCTAATTTGGAAATAAAAAGTTCATGGTCTGAGCCACAGTCAACTCCCAGTCTTGTTCAATAAACACTGTGAACTCACATAGTACTCAGAAATATTAAAGTGTTGGAGACTATGTTCACCCTGGCTCCTCCATTTACTCTTTCAACATTGAATCATGAAGTTCCTTTTACCCAAGAAGGAAAAGTTACTTACAAGAGGTCAGTAGACAGATTTGACTCTTAAAGCTGACATCCTTGCAACCATAATCTTAGAAAAGGGAAATCTTTAAAATCTAAATCTTAAAAACCTAAAAATCTGATAACTCAACCTTATGAAAGAGAAAAGGGTAGAATCTGCGTGGCAGAAATAAACACCACAGTGGGACAAGCACCCCTTAGGGAGGCAGCTTGATCCACCTAAAATGAGAGTGTATGCCAGCCTGAGAATAATTCATGGAATAAACTAGGAGGGGCTGGAGGCACCATCATTTTACTGGTGAGTTCTGGTCAGAGCTCAATGTCATTACAAGTTTTATTTGCTGCTCGTATTCTTTTGATTGTCTCTGTGGAGAGAATAAATTATGTAGTTGCTTTACTTTTCATACATTGTTTCTGTAGTCCTTTGTAGGGAAAACTCAGAATGTAAGCAAAGTGACCTCCCAAAAGCAAATGGAAATAACAGCCCCTTGGCAAGGAAAATAAAAGTCATGGGAGAAAGAAAAGGGAAGGACAGAGAAGGGAATAGTTGGATCCCACCAACTACTCTAAGTTGAAACTCCAGGGAGAGGAAAGCTGACAGTGGTTCTAGAAAGAAGGCAGTAGGTGAGCAGTCCCCAGAGCACTGGCACTCTTTCTCAATTTGTCTGGTGAAGACTAGGGTACTTTCTGGTTCTCTTAGACACTCACTGTGACTAGCATGACTCCATCCACTTGGTGGAAAGAAAATAATCATAGGAAGAGACCATGAAGAGAGATGGTCACAGATATTGTCTCTAGAGTTGCCCTCAGCTCCCTGTGTTGCAGGAAGGGAGACCCCTTCCAGGGCCTAAAAGTGGGCTATTCTCTAACACTCAGAAATGAATTGTGCGAGGAGACAAATGTGCTGGCAACGAGATCTTATTGGGAAGGGGTGCCTGGGTGGAGAGCAGGAAGACTGCTCTCCTCTAGGGGATGAGAGTTCCTGCTCTGCATGTGGCTCACGGTCTCCAGTTTTTGATGATAGGATCAGTCCTGGATTGTCTCTGACCAGTCATGCTGATGCAAGGTCCTACTTGAGTGGCATGAGCATCACTCAGCCGAGATGGATTCTAGTGAGAAGGGTTCTGAGAGGTTGGTAGGACATATGGACTGGTGTCTCCTGTCTCCTTTTGACTTTTCCTGAATTCTTCCAGTTGGTGGTGGTGGCTTGTCACCAGGATCTCCTGTCATAAAATAACTCATGCAAATGTTTACTATGGTGTCAGTCAGGCTGGGCAGTTTCAGTCAGAGGTTCTCCAACATCTGGATTAGGGATCAGGAAGTTCCTGTTTGCACCAGGTCGGTACTTAGAAGATGGCTGAGTTGGGAATGGCAAGTTATCAAGCTCTCTCTATGAGAGAGTCATTGCAGGGGACCCATCGTGAGCCAGGACCAGAGTGAATCACATAAGAGAGACCCAGAGACTATAGCTCCAGCAAGAGTGGAGGGGAGGCAAGCCAGCTAATGGGAAAGGGGCACAGGTCTTGAATGAGTGCAGACTGCAAAAGTCACAGGGAAGATCCCCTGGGGGAGCCTGGCAACCCACTCCAGTATTCTTGCCCAGAGAATACTGTGGACAGAGGAGCCTGATGGGCTACGTCCATGGGGTAGCCAAGAGTCAGACACGACTGAAGTGACTGAGCACGCACATTTGCAGACTTCAGCAGCTGCTAACAGGACACTGAGATCACTTTTCCTAAGTCAGATTTCAGGTCAAAGTTGCTTAAAGCTGATGATCCATCTCCATCAGAGTCATCTGGATGGTTATTATAGTTCAGGAGACTGGGTTCCACTCCAGGCCTATTTAATCAGAATCTTCAGAAATGGCACCTAGGAATCTGTGTTTTAATGGTCACTCCTGGATGATTTTTTTGCACCATAAATCTTAGATCAGCTTTCTCAATTTAGTTATTGTGTGCTCCTGTTCTTTAAATGTATTTGGATGCTCAACTGGGATTTGCTGGAGCATGAAGGAGCTATGCATATAAGTATGTAACTTCACATATGGTTAATGTAGGTTTAAAATATGAGGTTTCACCTTATTAACTTCATTGGCCGCAGATGGCAAGCTTAAAACTGTCTCTTCCAGGGAGTTCCAAGATTTTTCCTCTTTCCAGTTCATGGACCTCTTCCTTCAGGCTTTGGAGGTATGAATCAGTTTTTTCTTAATTGTTTGAAGTATTGCTACTCTAAGCCTCTTTGGACCGCTTTCTGCTTATCCCTTCATTCATGATGAAACAGGAAAGTGACTCTTCCTGGCTATGGACTAAGAATGCCCTCTGCTGTACCACTAAATGAAAAATGTTGCAGCCATCAAGTCATCAGCCACTGCAATTGCCCTAATAGCATAACCTGAGGGGACTCAGGACGGAAAAGAGCAAGATACTGGCCCTAGATAGTTAAGGTGCCTGTCAAAGAAATTATTTCAATGAGCCCAGATTTTTGCATCTTCCCATACATAGTAAAGTGCTAAATTCATTACCTTGATGTCTGATTTTTTATTAACTAATCTTTTGACTACCTGGTTTTTGTTGCAAAATTCCTAATACCTTGTCTACTACCCTCATAAGAGAAGTCCCTCAGAGCTATCTGAGACGTGGCCTCTAGGGCTTGAAGTCCTCAGAAATTTCTCCAAGCAAAACATAATTCTCAACTTTGTGTGTGTGTGTGTGTGTGTGTGTGTGTGTTCCAGTTGACATGGGTCTTAGGAGGAGGATACTTGGCATACTTGTCTCCAGATTCAGAGCAGACTGAGTTTGAGTCAGAGGACTTGATACTTACTAGTGACCCTATGCTAGTAAGTTCTGAACCTGTTTTCTCATGTTTGAAATAGAAGGAAAAAATAATAATTTATTTGGAGAATAAAAATGAGACTACTGAAACCATGCGGGGCATCTTCCCTTATGCCTCAGAGGTAAAAAATATCGGCCTGCCAATACAAGAGACGTGTTCAAGCCCTGGGTCAGGAAGACCCCCTGGAAAATGGGAATGGCAACCAACTCCAATATTTTTGCCTAGAGAATTCTATGGATAGAGGAACCTGGTGAGCTATAGTCCATGGGGTTGAAAAGGAATTAGGCATGACTTATAAACTAAACAACAACAACTGAAATAGTGTAATGCAAATTGGGACTTAAACCCACTGTTAATTATATTTCTTTCTTTATTTTATTTATATATTTATTATTGAGTGGGATCACACACCTGGTCTCAGTACTTAATGAAACTCAAGTTCTTGATGTCTCATCACAGAAAATAATTCAGCAAGAGAGAAAATTATAAGTAAGAAATAGATTCACTTAGAGAGAAGTGAATTCCACAGAGTGTGGGCTCACACTCACGTTCTTTCAGAAGCTGTAAAGTGAATGAAGTGAAGTCGCTCAGTTGTGTCCAACTCTTTGTGACCCCATGGATTGTAGCCTACCAGGCTTCTCCAACCATGGGATTTTCCAGGCAAGAGTACTAGAGTGGGTTGCCATTTCATTCTCCAGGGGATCTTCCCAACCCAGGGATTGAGCTCGGGTCTCCCACATTGTAGACAGGCGCTTTTACCATCTGAGCTGAGAGATCCCAAAATATAGGGTGGTTAGTTTTTTGATCTGTGTAATTTCACAGGCTAATGAGTGGGAGGATTATCACAATCATTCGGTTGGGGAGGGGGGAGGGTGTAGATTTCCAGGAATTGTGCCACCACCCACTTTTTTTAGCCTTTTATGATTAGCCTCAGAACTGTCATGTCAATGGTGGGTATGCCACTTAGCACGCTAAAGTATTACAGTGGGCATCTGATGAGGCTCAAGATTCACTGGGAGTCAAATATTCCACTATTTTGGACATAGCTGATCCGAACGAGTTTATACTGTATCCTTGAGCTATGTCATTCTTTTAAAGGTTGTGGCCTGCCCTCTTCCCTTCTGTTTCACTACTATGTTTGTATGCCTGCCACAGTATCTGCTTATGAAACTCTGCCTCCCACTTTTCTCATATTTTCTGGGTCCAGATCAAAATTACTGTCATGGCAATCATCCATAATAAAAAGGAAAAGAGTCTGCAAGGAGGACTCTTGGGATTTCTGGGTACAAATCCTTTCTCTGTCATCCCTTGTCTGTATGAAATAGGCATCATTCAGACTCCTTGACCTTCCCAGAGTTCCAAAAGGTAGGTTTAAACAGTTGCTAATCAGGGAAGGGAAGGGATGCAGAAACAAGGGAGGAACAGACAAAAAACAACAGTGTAGTCCGGGGGCAGAGTCCTGGTTTCTCTTCAAGGAATATACATAGTATTTTTGAGTTCTTCTACAGAACCGAGGTGGTGCTAGTGGTAAAGAACCTGTCTGCAAATGCAGGAGAGATAAGAGATGTGGGTTCTATCCCTGGGTTGGGAAGATACCCTGGAGGAGGGCAACCCAGTCCACTATTCTTGCTGAGAGAAGCCCACGGACAGAGAAGCCTGGTGGGCTGTAGTTCATAGGGTTGCAAAAAGTCAGACATGACTGAAGTAACTTAGCACATATGCGCAAAACCAACGAAGAGGATGGCAACTTCAAGTTGAGTGTAACTTACAGTCCTGCCCTGTGACCTCACCACCAACCAATCAGAAGAAGTCACACACCCTGCAGCCTTCAGGCCAAAAGGTTTTCACCCCAAACCATTGGGGAGTTCTGGATTGTTGAGCATGAGTCACTCATTTTCCTTGCCTGGCCCTGCAATAAGCCTTTCTCTGCCCCACACTCCTATGTTTCAGTTTAATTGGCCTCACTGTGCACTGGGCACACAAACTTTTATAACAAGTCCACTTTTTTCCCAGGGGACCTATTGAGTGCATTGCACTCAGGAGCCATCTCATCCGCATGCCCTCAGCTCCCCTCTTGTTATGCTTGTGTACTTGGGAGAAGGCCGTTCTTCTGGCCTTTCTTCAGGGAAGCCCCTGAAGCTCACCCTCCATTGATTCTAAGGGCCTCTTCTGTTGTCAGTTCTCCTACTCTTCTCATATCCTGGCTCCACCACCACATCTGACCTGGCCCAAATGCCTCTTGTCTTCAGAAGGGATATTTATGTTATGAGAGCTGTTATATGGATTCAGAGATGTCCTAACATTATTTCCCACAAATATAAATGCATCTTACACTTTTCATTCCCACCTTCTCACTCCTTCTTAAGGCCGCAGGAACTTTACAAGGGAGGAATTTTGTTTTATTTTGTTTCTCTATGGAAGTCTTCTTGATAGCAGCCCTCTTTCCCCAGTACCCATTAACTGCACACTGTCTCTAACTCCTTAGGATCCCTACTGCAACTGCTCACAAGGGGTTTCCTCTGAGACTGTGAAGTGAAGTGAAAGTCTCTCAGTCATGTCTGAATTTTTGTGACCCCATTGACTGTACAGTTCATGCAATTATCCAGGCCAGAATACTGGAGTGGGCAGCCTTCCCCTTCTACAGGGGATCTTTCCAACCCAGGTCTCCAGCATTGCAGGTGGATTCTTTACCAGCTGAGCCACTGTGGTACACATCATAATCTTTTGTTTCTTTGATTAAAAGAAATTAGCACCTCGGGGCTTTGGTTTTGGCTCTGTTCACTTCGCCCAGGTGTGAACATTCATATTAATTTCACAGCATCTTCCATCTGAAGTACTCATAATGCCCTTGTGAACAGAAGTTGGGGCAGGGTGCAACCTTTAAAAGAAGGACATAGCTGTTAAGGGCACAACAAAAACTGGTTAGAACCAACTAGGTCCATTATTGAAGATTCAACTTCTAGTAGACCCTGAGCCTCATCCCACACTTAGCATGCCAAATGACACCCTCACCATGACAGTTATGAGGCTAACCATAAAAGGCCAAAAAGAGGGCAGTGACCCAAATCCTGGAAATCTGCACATTTCTCCAAAATAATTGGAATAATCCTCTCACTTGTAGCTTATGAAATTGCCCAGCCCATAAAAACTAAGCACCCCGTATTTTGAGGCCTGTCACCTTCTGAGATGGTCCATATTGTGTGGAGTGCGTTTCTCCCTCAGCCTTTTCTTGCATTTTAAAATAGATTGCATTCTGTCTATGGAATGTATATCATTCTAAATAAATCCACTTTCTATCACTTTTTTATCTCTCACTGAACTCTTTCTATGATGAGACAAAAAGAACCTGAACTGCATGAAGCCCTGAAACCAGATGTGTGATCTCAACTGAAAGATAGTGTGTTGAAGTCCCAATCTGGTTTCTGGCCAGGTTCGAGTCCCAGCCTGTGAGTTCAAGTGCCAGTCTGAATTGTATTGTTCCACTTGGAAATACTAAAAGAAGTCAGTGGAGGAACAAGGTCCATTTCTAGAAACACTGATTTTGTCTTAAGATTCAGTAAATAAGAGAAAATATGAGAAAGAAGTGAAGCAATACAACAATAATTTAAATAGCATTTCAACTTAAATTTACTTGACTGTATTCTGATTTATATGTTGATCAACACAGGCAGCAAACAAACAGCATGATCAAATGGTAGAGCTGAGCAAAGTTCAATAAAGGACTATTTTCAGATATGTGGGAAGAAAGAAGGGAAGCCAACAAGGGACATGAATCACCCTAAAAGCAGGAGTCTATTCCTACCCCTAGACCTGAGGGAACCTGGAATAGCCTGTCACTGTAAGCAAGAACCACCCAGTTGGAGTTGTGACATTTGGTAGAAGGGTGCACTGAAGCTGTAGCCTTGCAAGCGAAGAGTCAAGTGAATAAGTAACCTAGCCTCCCCATCTATCTGCACTTTGATGTGTCAATGCCCATTGGCCAAATCCACCCATAAGCCAGAGGGCAAGGACTATTTATTAATGCCATCTATAGAGGTTGACTACACTGGTCCAGAGCAAGGAGGATTGAGGGTGGGGTATCTTAATCTAGGGGAGCAAACAGAATATCCAGCCCAGGAAAGAAGGCAAAAGTGATAACAATTTAAAGCTTCAAGAATGAGACTTGAAACAACATTTGAGCTTGGAAAAATGAACTCTGACTTATTACTATGCTCAGAGAGAGAATCTAGGGTCTTCTGTGTTTTGGCAGACCCAACAAAGGGACTGAAAATCAAGACTTAAGAGAAAATGTTTTTCAGTGCTTAAACAAAATGAAAGCTTTTAATAGTGAGAGCCTCATGCTCCTCACAGGGCTGCCAGAGAATTTTAGACCTTTGGTGCCCCAAAGTTGTACATAATGTGTGCGATGATCTGCTCCCCGCCTCCAATGTTACCAATGTCCATCACCACCTGTGAAGCTGTGATGAAAGGAGACAGCTCTCAGCTGTGCTGCCGTGTCTATTTTAGAAAACTGTCCCATTCTTCCAAAAGGGGCTCTGGGTCACATTCATTTGAGAAACCTTAAGTATTATCTTTCTGGCTTGTAGAATCATAAACTAGATCAGAATTCTAAAGATTCCTAGACCTTCTGCAAAGTGGTTTAAGGGGACTTCCCTGGCTGTCTAGTAGCTAAAACTTCATGCTTCCAATGCAGGGGGTACAGGTTCATCCCTGGTTGAGGAACTAAGATCCCACATGCTGTGTGGCACAGCCAAAAAATAAATTAAAAAAAATTGGTTTAAGATTCCAGAGCCAGATCATCTAGGTTTCAACATCATTTTCTACTTCACTAGCTGTGTGGCTTTAATTTGTTGAAGCTTAGGTGCTACATCCATGAAATTTAGACATTTGCTCTACTTCCCTCAAAGAATCATGGTGAAAATGAGAAAATTTCTCAAGTATAGCTTGGCCTTAGTGCCAGTTACAGTAGTAGCAGTGTTAGTATTTTCACCATTCTCAGCTGTTTAATCCACAGATTTTCAAAAGAACCTTAGCAAATAGCCCTCAGACAATAGCACATGTTGGGATCATATGGAATTAGGCTACTGTGCTGAGACATCATAGACAGGACATTTGACCTACACCTTCACTTCCATGGAAGGAACAGGTCTACAGAACAGAACTTTCCCATCTTTGGTCACCTGAGAATCTTCTTAAAATATAGATTCTGATTCAGTCGGTCTAAGCTGGAGTCAAAACTTCTGCATTTTTAACAAATTCTCAGGTTGTACTTATGCCATGGGTGCCTGCTTTAAGCAGCAAAGTCTGAGATTGACTTGTTCTACTTGAGGTTAGAGAAATAGATTTTTAAAATCTGTTTGTTTATCTTTGCTTGTGCCTACAAAACTGAACCTCTGGCTCTGGGAACTGGAGTCGGAGAACAGTATTTGACGTATGCATTAATCCCCAGGAAGTAAGCTACTGGAGTAGTTTCATGAATGAATAGGTTTCCAAGAGGTAGGGAAGAGAGGCTCACACAAAGGAGAGGAAAAGAGGTGACCCAAAGACAAACTATGCTGAATGTATCACTTTGCCTAGGCCAAATTCCAATTAAAGAAAGGACCCTTCACACTCCCAACACTCTCCTCTCTTTCCCCACATACCACCCTTCCCTAGGCACAGTTTACCACAGTATTTTGTAAACAATATCCACTTTTCAAGCATTTAAAAAGCAGTAAAAAACAAAACAAAACAAAACTCTCTGCGTTAGGCTAAAAATCCCACTAGAGAAGGAATGGGTGGTTTCACAGAAGCTGATATCATTTCCTTTGACATTTAAAAGATAAAGCCTACTAGGATTCTCTTTACTT